>NC_133972.1:99256561-99556561 GCF_047716275.1 Strix uralensis | reverse complement strand
GCAGTATGGTCCATAAGATAAATAATCTGTTGGGACTAATAGGAAAAAGTGGAGGGAGATGGTCCTTAATTACTCTTCTTGAAAGGAGCCACCTGTGGTTTGAGCACAGCATGTCCCCATTAGAGAGTGAGCAGAGTGAGAGCAGGACACCTGCTTCACTGCCGTCTGGAACCAGATTGTTCCTTCTCTGCCAAGACTGAGACCTGAAACAGTATGGGGCAGCTGGGGACAGCAGAGGGATTTGAATCGAGCTAGTTCCAGATGAAGCTGCTAGGTTAGACATGGAGCACTAACAGAGCAGCAAACAACAATAAATCATGAGCATTGGCATAGTCGGCCAGAGCTGAGCTGTGCACTCAGCCATTCTTCAGGCTCCAAGCCTCAATGTGTCTTTCCAACAGCTTGCAATTGCTTAACCTTTGATGCCCATCAGTCTTTGTACTGTCGGTACATTGATGCTGTAGGTGGCAGCCGAGTGGGGAGAGGAGGTGTGAGCATGACCATGATACAGCTTTATTAACGTTAAAGCAAAAAGAAGTGAGAACCAGCATTAGGGATTTATGAATGTTAGCTTCTCCCTATCCAGGGAGTTGATTAATGTCCTAATTATCTCAACACAGCAGGATTCTTCTAGGATTCTCCCTCCTGCAGCTGAATAGCTTTCATAGTATTTCAAGGTTTCCTGTTTATTGCTAGAATTTAAAATATTTTTTTTCCTTCTGTCAAGGAGGACAAAAACCTAAAATGCGTGCTGAATACAGAAGTTCCCTAAGATGCTCTCTATATATGATCCATAATTTTTCTAATTGTTCTGCCACTGATGTCTGAGATGAATAACCACGGTTTTTGTGAAATACCCATCCTATGTTTTTGCCTCCTTTAAAAAACAGGTGGGTTTTCATTCCAAGACATTTCACCAGTTTCTTAGTAGTCCTCAGATTTAAGCTTGAAGATCTGAACACTCTTTTTTTACATCAGCAATAGAATCGTGCACCAAAAAGATCTAACAAACATGGGAAGTAGCCTATCTAGGATTTCCTTTCCTTCACATTGGCATGCATGGTATTTCATTCTTGTATTTCATATTGTTGTTTTGGTATAGCCTTTTTCTAAAGTTTTCATTGCACTTTCCTGGACAAGTCACAGGAAGCTGTCAAAGGAACACAGCCCTTGAAGAGAAAGTAATGGAATATGTCAGTTTGCATTAAAGGAGTAATGAAAACGTCCAACTTCACTTTTTAATGAGGGAAGATCATTACGATATTTTTGTTTGTTTTAACAAAACCTGCTGTAGGCATATCTTCATATTTTTTTCACTTAGAATGAGATAAAGTAAGAGTCCAGAGATCAGATTTCCTCTGTTGCAGATGAAGATGTACAATCCTGAGGAGAACTGAATGTGACAGTAGGCCTTCCATGTATCAGATTGGTTGCTCCAAAATACTTATGTTTCCTGAAAACAGCTAAAGCAAACATGAAGTTCTTGAACTTTTTGGAGTTCTGGAGTTTTTGGAGTTTTTTTCAATTGATAATAGTTTTCACTGTGGTTTTTTTTTCTATATTGAAATGAAATGTTACAGCAACCCCTCCAATTTAAAAACAAAAAAACAACATATTTTTTTCCTATGGAAAGATGCAGAATTATAATTCCTCATCTTGAGGTATTTGGCCTATGATTTGTTCTGAAATGTGGTTTTACTGAGTACAATAATCACATGTAAGATTATTAATCACTTTAAGATTACTAACCACTGATCACTACTAATCAATGATACTTATTTTGAAGGTGTCTTCAGAATTAAAATTTTTAAAAAGTTGAATTTGACTAATATTGGCTCCACCCTTCTGACAGCAAACTGATTGGAAGATCCCAGAAAAGTACCAAGGCAACTTGAGTAGCTGGCTAGAGGATCATTGCAATAGTTACTGACAGCAAAATTGATTTAGATTTTAGGTCCTTCTAACTGTTACTTCTAAGTTGATAGTACTTGAATACCTAAATGGCCATAAGCATCTGATCACTGTTGTTTATCTTTCAGCTACTTCTTGTTCCTGAGATAAAGATATTTTTCTGTTCGTAGAGGAACCATGAACACTTTCAACACCGGTCCTGTGTTTGGATTAGTCCCTCAATGGTTTGCTCAATAAATCATATCCCAGTTTCTCCTAACACAGCTTCAGTTTCCTACTACTACCTCATTTTCCATCCCCCAAGTTGTTTTTAGATTTCTCAATGTGGCACTGCTGATTAAGAGCTCCCCTGTGAATCCAGCATGGAACCAACCTCTCTTTATAACTCCTCCTTTGAACAAAACTAAGATTATTCTTAAAAATTACTGTCTGTATTAGACAGTATAACCAGCAATAAACAAAACATGAAATTCGTTCTTCTGTAATATGCATGTTTATACTGCAACAGAAGCTGCAATGCTGTTTGATCCTGTGATCATTCCTGCCTATTGTTGACCATATCTATGAAATAGAACAGCAGTCTGTGTGCAATTATGTGCAAAACAATAAGAGGAAAAAGATTGCATTTTTAGCTCCAGCAGCATCATGGCTGTCATTACCGACAGTAAGGGTTTCCATTCAATCACAGTGAAGCTCCACTGGAAAGAATACAGTGATGAAATTTAGACAGAGCTAAGGACAAATATTGATTCAATCAGACAGATTCAGGCTACATCCACCAAAGTCATCCTGGAAAAGACAAAGATGTGATAGACAAAGAGTGATTCACTACACAAAACTCTTTCAAAAAGACTGGTAACTGAAAGCAACTGACCTGAATGCATCTGTAACAGACCATCACATTGAGAATATAAAAGGCTTAGGGAGCAGACGCTGACCAAAACACACAAAGTTAATGGCTCAGCTACAGTCTTGAAGATTGGGAAATGGTGAAAACTGACTCGTGCGGCTGTTTAGAACAGCATTAGAGCAAAGCGTTTTTATAAGGCTTTGCCTTTTTAAAAATCTTCCCATTTTATAAACCCTACATGTTCTGTCTTTTTAGTAAGGCTGAATTTATGATCCCCCAAACCTCCCTAGCTCCCAACAAAGTCTCCTTCAGGTTATGAGGAAGAGATCTTGGTTGCCTCTTGCTACAAATGTGCTATATGTCACCCTATCATCAAATCAAGAGGCTTTTGCAGCTCCCAATAATGCCCTTTTTCTTACCATGACATCAGGTAGTGCAAGCCATAGCCTGGAAAGTGATGAGGGGATAATATGGACATGAGATTGCTGGCTTACTGCAGAGGGACTGGGCCAGAGGAGGCATGCAAATATGTACAGCATTAGCTAAATTGCTAAATGGAAATATTCTTTGGCATGCGGCTGGGAATATTTTTGGAGCATTCAGTTGCATCAGACTAAGGATAGAGATTGTTCCAACCATTTAAATTTATAGACAATTGTCTTTCTAATAGCCAGGAATTGGATGCTGTTTAATTTACTACTTTAGGAAGAGCCAGAGGAGGTTGATCATGTGTAATTCTCTCTGAATACTTCATAATCTTTGTTACTGACACATCATGGTAACTGGTGAGACAAATCATATGGTATCATGGATTAAATGTGTTCTCACCTGCCAAAAACAAGAACTACTTGTTGGTTTGAATTTAAAACATGTTTTTGTGAATATTCATTATGCTAATGAACACATTGGATATTACTTTTCCCCTTTGTGTAAAAGGCTCATAATGTTTTTATAAGCAATTTGTCATTCTGAAACCCTGTTTGGTACATAAATTGTGTATGGTGCCAGACATGATAATTCTACATGTGGATTGCTGCAGAATCTCTTCACCATAGCAAAGAAGCCATATGAAATTTCACACCCAGAGGAAGAAGATCTGCCTCTCTTCAGCAATTTGGTTATCAGAAATTAAACCATAATTCAACAAAAAATGTCTGTAGGTAGATTTTTTACAGTTAGATAGGACTGCTGACATGATTAATGTTTAGGAATGTGCATTAGTATATTGCTGAACCAGGGCTGCAGGGGATGCAATGGGACTTCTCTGCTTCTCTGTCTTTATATATACAAATATAGTAGGCTGTTCATGACTTGTTTGCCCTGTTTATCAAGAAAGAGGTTAAATTCCCAGACTACAGATATTTTGTTTTGATGTAAAACAAACTTTATTACCTGAGATCTTGCTATAATTAAAATGCATATCAAATATGCCAACAGCTTTTTTTTCCTTTCCTTCTAAATGCCTGAACTGGTTAAGCAATGTTTCTGTACTTTAATTAGACAGTAGAAATCTATGAGACTGCCTTCATTTGGCTTTCAGCTGTTTACTTTGCGTCAGTAAAATCCATACACTTTAAAGGAGATCTCAACTATAATTAAAAGTGTTATTGAACTAAACACAATTACCAATGTTTATCTCATTATGTAACATTGCTGGCACAAAAAGTGGAATTCAAGCTTGCTTTCTCTTTGGCATTATTGTTTTGCAGGGTTTAAAACAATGCTTATAATTCAATCAGGTAATGACAATTACTGCTGTTAATCCTTGGGAAAACTTGATACCCCTGAAGCTCATATGTTTCAGCTAAACTCTAGCTATTAACCACATGTTGAATTCCAAAAAGCACGGAACTGGGAAACTGCAGCCATTGGTGTTTTTCCCAAGTACATCTTCTACTGGAATTTGACATGCTGTGTTTTTATCTATTTATACCAAAAGGCAAAAACAGGTAATTTTCTGACTGAGAAATGTTTCACTGAATTTTGCAATGTGATATGATATATACAATATTGTATGATGGGTGAAGTTCTTTTGAGCTCCAGATATCCATAAAAAAGCTTAAAAGCTGTATTGTATAGGAACAAACAACCAGTGGAAGTCAGGTGCCTATGCAAGACTTTCCTACTTCCTCCTTTATTTACAATGCCAAGAATTATAACAGATATTAGATACAGGTAAAACACATAAAGTGTTCCTCTAAATAGACAATGCTTGATTTTCAAGACGGTTTATTGTATCTTCAATCTCAAGTGACTGAAGGTGCTAAAATCCAGTGACACAGGTCCAGCCAAGAACTTCTGTGGAGATGCTTTTTGTGGAGGACCATCCTGATGGGGACCAGTAAGCTTTAATGACCAGCAATCTTTTCTCCCTACTCCATTCCAGTGCTCAGTGCTGTCTTGCCTCACCCCAGGTTTCCCACTCCATGATTATACTTCCTCTGTGCAACTGGGATGTTACAGCAGCACTCTGCAGCCGGCATAGCCTGCATTGGACCCCTTTCTCATGCAATAGGTCCATTGTACAGCAGCACTAGGCACAGGGCAGATTAGGATTTAGGTGGACCAAAGACACTCCCCATAAACAAGGATTTCAGTTGCCTTTCTGTCTTGTCGTTTGGCAATTGAACCAAATGTACGTAAATTGCGAGATCTGGAGTCAGACTTAAGACTTGCAGACTTGAGTCTTACATCATGGGAACCCTGGACTGCATTGCACACTAGCACAAATACTGGCAATTAGTGAACTGTCCAGATATCAGAAAGTAACAGTCAAATTATGTCTCCCATATTCCTCAAAATATTACTTTCTCTCAAGGAGGTACTAATTTTTTGTCCCTGGGTTTCTCAGTCCTGAAGATGTTATGTACGTCTTCAGTGCTGTAACAGACCTAAAACGTGGCTCCTACAGAGAGGCCCTTATGAAAGAAATGAGCAGTTCTTATCTAGTTGTGTATGGTGCAGTAAGGACCAGGGCTGAAAGAGTGTGCTTCCTCTAATGATGAATATCACAATTTCCTTTTTATGAAAGAGATACCTTTACACAACCATTATATTAAAAAGTAATTGCAACTATTATGACCTTAGTCAACTGCAACAAAGTAGATTCACTTGAGTTTACTGAATGAGTAACTAAGCTCAAAACACTTCAAGTTCAAGAAAAATGAACACTGATGGGAAGAAATAATTTGAGAACAGACGGTGGCCTCTTGAACACTGGCAGTTATACATATTGCAGAAAGTTTTCTCACTAGTTACTGGCACACTCCAAAACAAGCAAGCATCCCTGTGTTAACACTGACACTACTTTTCATGGGTCAACCACTGCATGACAGAATAACTTTTAAGAAAGAAACCATTCTCAACTCAAAGACAGTGGTAGCCTTGAATTGGAGCAGCTGTAAGATAGAGAGGTCATTCTATTTTTATGACTAATGTGTCCCCAGAGCTGTGCAGACATGGAGAACCTTATTAAAGGACATGTATCAACTGCCTATATTAATTGCTATATGTTGTGTAAAGGGTGGACAATCACTGTGAGCTGAAATCCTCCAGAAATGCCTACATCATTTATCACTGGTATCTTCTTATTTTCTTCATGTTCAAGCAGTACACTAGCCCTGCAAATGAGACAAAGATAAATCTGCAAATTGTGATGAAGGACAGCTCTGAATGGCAGATCTGAGCTGCAGATCTCCGTGAGAATCTGCCATATCTTACTCTCTGTGCTTCATCATCATCACCAAAACTGAAGTAATCTCAGCAGCTTCTGATGCCATGGATATTTGTGTGTGTAGTTTCAAAGCCATTTTTATCATGAAACGCTGTGTGGCAGTTCTTAACCTGGGAGTATGTAGACACTATCATAATGATCTGTCAAACCATCTTCAGATATATTGTGTTTCCAGGTTCTTTGAGAAATGTGGAAAAGTTATTTTGGGGGTTACTGTAGGTATGAAAATAGTATGTCACAACTGGAAACCTGTCTTACTATAGCATCAATTCTATGTATTTATTTCCATGTGTTGCATTGGGCATTCATATTTTTTTTAACATGGGATTTCCTGAGCAACTCTTGTGTCCTTTTAAACTTGTATTTTTCCATTTTCAAATGTCTCTGTATTATGTAGTGCTCATTGAACCTTTCTGCACATTCAATTTGAGAAATTATACAAAATATTTAATATGAGGGAACAGTCTTATTTCTTGTATTTAATTGCACATTAATCTTTCTAATTTGTAGGTGCATTCTGACCATTCCTCTTTCAGATCCCATTTAGATACACTGCTATTCAATACATGACAAAGGCTCTGCTTTATTTGGGACACACTATCCTGCCTGGTTTATGGCCCTGTGGTTGCCATTAGTTGTATGTGAAATATGCCATTATTGTCACATGAGATTTTGGAGTCTCAGAGGTTATTCATACAGCAATCCCTCACTCCCTGTGAGAATGATACTTAAATAAATAATAATTCAAGAAGTTTAGAATGGTAAACTTCTTTGGGGAGAAAATGAGCTTAATAGTGGTTTTATTTGCCACAAAAATGTCACTTTAAAAGGGAGATTATTCTGCAATCAAAACATCACAATTAACTAGTGCTTAAAATGATTTCTTCTGAAATTCAGTAGAGTGAATGCTAAAATATCAGGGGAAAGCAAATGCAAACCTTTAAAATTGTATTTAAAACATTGAAATTCTTCCTACTGGTTATAACAAGTTCTTTTGATATGGGAGGATACATCAAAAGCTGTAAGTTTTATTTTCCTTCGATTGCAATGTTTGTTGCAATACTCTCAGAACTTTAACACAGGATGCAGAAAACAACTTGATAGCCTCAGTACATTGAATGAAATAGCATTTTAAATCCTTCTCCAACGACATTTCCAAGGGTTTCTTAGCCCAAACATCTCTTATTATTCTCTTTTCAGTTAATGATATTCCAGGAGGTTAAAAATATTTACATTTTGTCTTTGGAATTTACTTTTTTTTAATATATACTGTGGATTTGTGCATTTGGAGAATACCTGGAGAGTTGAAATTAAACACTGTGAGAAGATATTAATGTCTGAAAGGAAGAATAGTCCCTCTTTGTTTAATGATTGTTTATTTTGCATTTCAGGAAATAATAACAAAAAAAGAAGAGAAATTATTGTTTTCTTCTCTCTACAAGTCCTTTCTCAGTGACAGAATAAGTACAATAGTATACACTACAAGAAAGATCTCACTTGTTACATTGATATGCACTTTCATTATTTTACTTTTTGTATTTAAAGGTTTTAACCTTTTAAAATGAAGGCATATTGCATTAATAGGCATTTGTATAGGTTTGACAAGTTATAGGTAAGAAAAGCAATTGGCTTTGGTTTTTTATATCAAGTTACTCAGAAATAAAACTAACAATCCAGTACTGCTTTCCAAAAGAGAAAGAAGTGATTTTGTCTTTCCTTTTGCTTTTGGGGGAAAAAAAAAAAAAAAAAAAAAAAAAAGGTTTCAAATAAATAGCTTAGGTTTGATAATAATATTTAAAGTTGGCTTTTCATAACTATTTCCTTTTGCTGTCACAGCTTATTACATTTAACTGAGTTGCTTTTAATTTTTTCATATTGCGCCCCCCCCCCCCCCCCCTTTTTTTTTTCTACTCTATTAATTCAAGATGAAAATTCTTTCTAAGCCTGCTGAGGAATTGTGAATTCATTGCACTAATTGATGCATTGATTAAAAGCTTCTTGCTGGAAAATGAAGGCTCATTCAGGGTATGTTGTACAATTTGGGACTGTTTGGGGACTAAAAGCTTCATTAAAGGAGAACTGTATTAGCTCTGCCTTATGGAGGGAAAGTGTCAAAATATAGAAAAAAAGAAAAGTTTTACAATAAATTGTGGGACTTGAAGACACACTATATAATCATACATTAATAAACCTGACAATTTTAAGACATGAGACTGAAAAATTTAATTAATTGTTGGAGGTTTTAAAATAGACTCTAACAATATTACCTGAATTACTTGTGCAAGCAATCTTTGTCACTTATGTTAGATTTCCTAGATCTTTTCACTTCTGCCGGTTTGGGTTATTTTTCCTGCCCCCATTTGTTCATATTTTACTGTTACTCACATTTCTTCTTTGGTGGGCAGTAGTTGGACGTGATTGGAGATATTACACATTAAGGTGAGAACAGTTTGTCAGGATGGTCATATGCAGATACCATTAGACCACAGAGACATGATAGAAGGTGAGGAAAAAAAGTAATAAATAAAAGCAGTAGAAACTATTTTATTTATCTAATTTTATTTAACTATTTTTTGTTCAAAAACGAAGAGGTCTTTACTTACAACTAAGGTCATTGCAATAACGTAGCCACAGACTCAGCACTGACTTCAAATAAGGCTCAGAATTTCTTGTTTAAAGCATATGGGCCAACCTGATTATATTTGTTATTTTTCCTTGAAAGGTGTTTCTTTCTCTCTTGGAGTTATACCTGTGGGGTCACAGATGGGCGTTAAGAAGAAACTGAAGATTCCCAGCACAAGATGGTGCGGAAGAAATAGCTATTTAATGGAGACATGGAGATGGACGAGCAGCCTGTGGCTCACAGACATTGTGTCCTGTCAGACATGGGCTTCTTCCTCACTCTCATGCCTTGAAGTTGCACAGCGAGCATTAATGAAGGCAGACCCTGGCTTCAGTGTCACCGCATAACCAAGTCCTGCAAAGGCAAGATTTGTAACAGAGAGCGTATAGAGATGCTTTCACTGCTGGGGGACAAAAAGCCCTGTGCATTTGCTGTTAAGGAGAAATTTTTCCTGAAATGAGGTCATGTAGCAGGCTGGTTCCCTTCACCATTTGCTGACTGCTTTCAGCTTTCACACAGCACTGACAGTAAAACATGAGTGATTTTGAAATATAGGTTCAGAACAGGACCACGATATGTTTTTCAGGAACAGGACTAGTGGAAAGGCAATAAAAGATTTGAATAAGGGATGGCTGTTACTAGGGATGGTTATAGACATGAATTAAAAACTGCAGTGAAGATCAGGAACTACTTCACAAAAAGCCTGGGGAAAAGAGCTCTCCCCTTCATACATATAACCGTATGATATATATACATAATATATATAAAATACACATATATACTACAATTTTCATAAAAGACTGTGTCTTCAGAGCCCTCTACACATTTATGTCCTGCTGTGTCAGATGCAGAGGAAAGGACATTTATCCTCAAATGGTCATGGGAATAAAGGGCAAGCGGAGACACTCAGGATGAAGAGGGCAAGGAAAAATTACCACCCTCAAGACAGATGTCTGCTAAGCTATAGCGGCTTCCATAGCCAGTTTGACCTTGGGAACCAGACCATTCACCAGAGTATTCTCAATCTACTTCAGCCTGCTAATTGTTAAGGGCTGTGATTTAAGTGGAAAAAGGTGATTAAGAGTGTTTTTAAATGTTAAAAGTTGCCCACAGCTCTCCACAGAAGTTTAGAAAGCAGAGGAAAGAATCTGTAACATAGGAAAAATACATTTATACAATTACCCATTAGATCTCTTCACACAAAATACACATCTGATTAGCAGATTTGGTAGAAGCATTGACCCCACTGGGATATCTATTAGATTTTTCCCTAAAATATTTGTATTAGCCTGTACTGTCTGAGCACTAATCTAGGATCTGAAAGATGACACATTTTATTGAAAAAGTACTTTTAGATCCAACACACAAGAATATGTTTTTAAAAATCTGGAATGATATAGGTTTCTGTGTTTATTCATAGCAGCTTTGTATTATTTCATTTATACTTTACATGATAAAATTGAATTGTTACACTTTTACAAGTAAAACAACTATATGTATTAATAACTTGGTTCGGATGATAAGTCATTGTCAAAGAGTTGCTTTAGTTTTAAAAATGTTGTCTTTGCTCTGGTTTACAAATAAGCCATACATAATATAGCATGCTTTATTCATCTATTGGAATTCCTACAGAATATATCTGCCATGGAGTATTTTATATTTAATGGGCATTGTAAGATGTTCACTGTATGGATAGTAGCCATGTTCAGATCTTTCATTCCTTTGCTATATTTCACTCTGATTACTATTGTTTGTGCTAAATGTGCAATTTTTTTCTTTTTCAGTTCTTAAAGTAACAGTTTATTCTAAAATATACCCCTTCATTCTACATTTGTGTTGTGGTAATTTTGATCACATACTCAGCCTTTTAACTCTTTGCAGGTTTATATGACACTAATCAAGAACACTGACAAAAAGATAGTATATAATTTCTAACTGTCTTTTCTCTCCCTCGATAGGCACATTAATGGCACGTTCTACATAGCTTATGTTTACAGTAAACTTAATATGAAGTTTATAAAGTTTACCTCTGTACCTCAACCATCCTTTTCTATAACTGGTTTGTTTTACACAAGCACCTAGAAATCAGGTTGAGTTGCACTCAGTACTCTGCAAATACAAACAACTGTTCCTGCTCTCAGTCTCAACAAGGTAGGAATAAACATCACAATTTTCAAGCAATCCAAACAACATGTGCCAAAACAAGTGAGTGTATTACATTATGCTTGACTACCAAGTCTTTTATTTAACTTCTGCTGGAATGGGTACATTTTTGTCTTCCTCCCTCCTTCCCTTCCTCCCTTCTCCCCTTCCCCCCTTCCTCCATTCCCCTTCCTTGCTCTCTCTTTATCTCTCATTTTCTTCCCTGTCACCTGAAAGTTTCATATTTTTGATAAACAGAGAAGGAAAAATATAATCTGGTTGAATGATTTAAAGTATTCAGTTGCAATATCTTCCTAAGTCTGTGTGCCCAGAGTAAAAAAAGCCAAAAGAATTAGTTCCTCTCAGGGAAGAGTGATAACAATGATGAGACTATAACCCTGAAATCTTCAGTTGTAGCTTTCTGATGCTTTCTCTAAGTCAAATCCAAAATTAAGTGTAACAGCTTGGACATGCCATCTGCACCATCTCTTGCTGGATGTGGGCCTGTGGGTGGTCCTGGCTGGTGGGGGGCCATGCCCAGGCAGGGCACGGCTGTAGAGAGTTGGAGACTGGCCCTGCTGTGGGGTCACTGAGGCAGGGACTGGTGGCTCCAGGGGGCTGAAATGCAGTCCTGGGCCCTGGGCAGGGTGAGGAAGCCCTAAGGTAAGACAGCAGGGACAGTAGGGCTTGCAGTGTCCTCAGGGCCCTGACAATATCTTCCGTTACCATTACAACATTACGGACTAAACTTGAGTTTGTTCTTGAAAATTTGCACACTGCTTGTGTTGGATTCATCTTTGTTGTTTCTCTCTGCTCCATTAAAAATACCCAAACAGGTGTTACACTGTTCTAGTGTCAATAAGGAAATAGGGAGGATTGATTTATAAGACAATGGCTTTTTTTTTTTTTTTTTTCCCCACAGGTCCTTTTAGGTTATTTTTGATGTGAAGAACAAGTGGCCATTGAAGATCCATGGGTGAGACTCTCAGCTAGGGATGTCAGCAGCCATGTCCCTTAAGTAAGGAAAGCAAAGGGGATACCACTGACTGACTCTTCAGGGAGGGAAGCTCATCAGCCTGTATCCAGAAATGACATGAGAGAGGAGCATGGCACCTCTAACCATAGATGACAAGAGAACCTTGGGTGTCCTAATGGCCCCAAGGTGCCACAGCAGCAAGAAACCCTTCTGCAGCCACTCTGCGAGGGACATTCGTGGCTTTTGGATGATAGGAGGAGCAAGCAGTCACCAGAGAGCTCATAGCTCTTCAGGACATGGTAGTGCTGAATGGCAAAGGCCCAGTCTTGGCAGAGTGAAAGGATGTTTAGTTGGGTGTGCAGAAAAAAAATTAAGCAGATCATTCCCTGATACAGGCACCTTTGTGCTGGTTAGACAACATATAGACACTGATTAACAGCTGTAATATCCTAATGTGTTACAGGACCTGCACCAAAACCTGAGGTATAAGTAAAGATATGTAAATGTTATTTTTTCTTCTGATTTTTCATACCATTCTATCCTATTTTAGAGAAGGGAACTCGGAGTTTTTACTCTTGAGAGAACTGATCCTGTCTTGGTATGGAAATGATTGAAATTCTTTCATAGGCCAGGAAACAACATTTTCAATACCTATATGAAAAGTTTGGTAGACATATGAAATAGCCAGACTCAAGTATTCAGCATTTGTGAGCCAGATCCCCTAAAGGACAGAGAAGTGAGTTAATAAAATGAGAGCAATTTTTTTACAGATTGGTTATATTTGCCTTCTTGCTTTTCAATCTTTAGTGTAAATTGATTCATATTTGCAAATTTTTCTTTAAAACTAGGATTAGAGGGCGTTGAGTATTTGTTTTATTTTAAATAAACCAAGATTCTTAGGTATGAAATTGTTCTTAAGGATACTGCCTATTCAACTGCATGATCCGCTGTCTTATCTGACCTGGGGAAGCAATTGCTGTTTTCAGTATGAATCCAGCTTCTTGACATAGGCAGGAGTCTTTTCTTATTCATATTTGAGTAGTTGCCATAAATGTGAGATACTGTACAATCAGAAAAAGGAACAATTCCTGAATAGAAAATCTTACAGTATTTCCCTTTTTCTTTTTGCAGAGGCAAGGTAGTAATGGCATTTCTCATTAGGTTTTTTTTCTTTTTTTATTTACACATTTTTTACAAGTCCTGTAATTGCATCCATGTGATATTTTCTTTTGGGAGTTTGTGGTTGTTTCTCTTTGCTGCTGATATCTGGCAATTTTTGGAACATTACTAAGGAATGCAGCTCCACTAAAACTCAATACATAAGGTAGCAAATAGTGGTTATTCACACCAGCTGCACACACATCCATTATCCTGCATAGTTCAACTCATCGTTAACTACTGAGCCAACACCAGAGCTTTTTATCCCTAATACAGTTGACACTTCAGACTCTTCCATTAATTTCTCAGGCTTAGATATACTCAGCTTCATTCGTAATCTTGGACAGAAATATAGTGGTTATATTTTAAAGATATTTTTAAGAGCATCTTTTAGTGTCATGCCAAATTTTACATCTACAAAGGAATTTACATAACTGTACAGGGAAAGTTGAAGGGCCTGTACCATAACTCAGTAAATATTTTATCTCAAATAACCAATTAGATGGATTTAGAGCAGACTGACTTCTCAAAATTATTTAGTGGTACTATTCATAAGTGATATTTAAAATGATTAGTTGCTGAAGTGGAAAGATTAGCTAAGTCTGTTTTCAATAAGGATAGGAATGTAAAATAATACAAATGAACTTTTTGCCTGTGCCAAGGTGAAAATTACTGTGGGCAAGTTAAAAAAACCTGAATTTATTTTGTTGCTGTTGAAGTATTATATAACAATGAAATTTTATCTCTTTGCCTTTTTTTTGAATATACACCTAAATATTGTGTAAGATATAAGAGCTTATCTATAGTAAATTGAAAATAACAGTACTATGCCCAAGTCATACTAAGTCATATCAAGTTTTACAGCCCGAACTTAAATTAAAAAATTGTCAAAAGTACACCCAGTACTTGATGCTTTTTATTAATCAAAACATATTTTCATTTTATTTCAGGATCTTGTTTCTAAAAATGGACCTGAATGGGTCTGTTTTGAGATAATCACAAACTCTACATTGACTTTTTTCTCTAATGAGCTGTACACATTACATCGTAAAGTAACAACCAAATGTAGCAGATCAAATTCTTTGTCTTCTGTAGCCACAGAAATTTAAAGAAAACTTAAAGGAGGCTAAAATTTCACTTAATGAGTCCCTATGAAATGATCACATAATCAAATGAAAGTGCTTCCACTAATGCGTATTGTAGTTCCCAGCTGGTAGGAAGAACCCTGTATGAAAGCATGTGCTTTATCTGCCTTTTTCCTTGAACCATTACCAAAGAATTGCCTTGATTGCTTCTTATGTCCCTGAAGGAAAACTTGGGCCCTTGATATAAATAAATAAAAATCTAAACTGGACTTTGTATAAGGTCCTGAATGAACCCAGAGAACATTTACAAAAGGGCTCCCTGCCTGAGATGCACTCTCTGTATGCTGGCCCTCCTCTTGCTTGCAAATTTTTGCAGATTGACAAGGCTTGGGTAAGGGAAATGACACCTGCATAAGTCACTGTGAGGGAGCACCACCAGCTCCAGCATTCATGGGGCAAGACAAAGCCGTAGGTAGCCTCACCAGAAGAAAAACTGCTGAGTTATAAGGAGGCAAACAATGAGATTCATGGGAAGGCAGAAGCAATTCAACTGTACATGACAGAAGAAAACATGGCAGAGCCTAGAAACACAGGCAGGATTGCTGTGCTGCTTTCTAAATTCAAAATGAGCAGCTTTGTGCCAAAAATTCTCAGAAACATCTTATGGAAAATAAAACTGTTTACTTTTGTCTGGCAGGTTTTGGTCTAAAATGCTGTAGTTAATTTCTTCTTTTAAATGGATGTCTTTGGGATTTTAAATGCAATTAAACCATAAATATTTCAACATAAGGGGAGAGGGGAAAAAAAAAAGTTGAACAGTTATGAAAAAGCTATGCATTTTTGTTATTGTCAATTAATGGTATTTAGAAACTGTTCATTTAATTTTCTAAAAAAATATTTTTAATGCAAGAAGTAATATGAAAGTCAAGAACAGATGTAAGACATTTCCCACCAGTAGATATAGTAAGCAGAACCATGGGATCTAATTTAAATATTAAAGAGTGTTTCATTAGATTATTTTTTTTAAAAAATAAATTAACATATTTTGGTCTAATTGACTGCATTTGCATTTGGAATATTACCACTGCTGGTTTGAAATTATGGTTTTGACACAGTCACTAACTAGTGGCTCTCAGTTCTTTTAATGAGTTATACTGAGGATTCCCCAGCCTTTTGTACAAGCCTCCACTTCTTTTGAAGTTCTGACCTTTTATAAATAATTATGAACAAGCTTAAAATTGTGTTATAAATTAATATAATAAAGTTTGTCTTATGAAATATATTCCAAATAAGACAAAACCCCTCGATTTTATAGAAAAAAATAGCCTCATCATCTTAAAAACATTCTATGTCAAAACCCAACCATTGCTACAGATATTGCAGAGGGAAATTCTATCATTAACTCTCCTTTCTCTTACATTATGCTGCACTAACCATTTTCTTGATTAAAAGGAAGAATAGACATAATATGCAAAGAAAAACAAAATATCTCTTTATCAGCTGTTCCTGGGGTGATTTCAATTGCACTTTTTTTTTTTTTTTTTTTAGATACATGTTATGTGAAGTAATCCTCTTCTATCAGATTTAAAAGATCTTTTGTAATAATTTTATTTAATATTGATCCAATATGATTCCTAAAGTCATTTACCATCAAAAAGCTTCATTCCAAATGCCTGAATCCAGTTACAATTTGCAGTTGGCTGATTGTCAGTAAATCCTATCTCTCAGTGTTTTCATACAAATTGAAAAAAGAGATGATGATCTCAAGCAAGGCTTCATATTGGTCACAAAGTTTTGGAAAGTGAGTGAATACAAAATTCCTATTCTCTAAGAGTTTCATCAATAACTGTTTGAAGAAAAAGGTGGGAAGATGACAGGGAGTGCAGATTTTCTAGCCAATTATCTTTATTGATTAAACAGTAGGACAACAAGATTTTCAGTAAACATGAGGGCTTTGAAGTCTGTTGATTTGTAAAGCCTTTTTATTGTCTTCCTTTTAATTGCCTTTTTTTCTTCCTTATTTTTAATTTTATTTTTTCCAGATGAATAATAGCCATAAAACCTGATAAATCACATCCATATTTTAAATGCATTTTTTGACATGGGAAATATAACTGTGTTTCCAACAAGATTCCTATGTCGAGAGAACTGTCCTATCAGTATCAGAAGCAGACATAAAGACAATGCCATGGAACAATTTCAGTTTGTTAAAATCATCTCTTTAACACATTTAAAGAACTTCTCATTAAACAGAATGATGGTCAAATGATGTACTTAAACACTACAGTCAGGAGTTAATACATTGTCTTCTCTAGTTAAGGGAAGAGGGCAGGAGATGTATCAGAAATCATCAGTTACTCTATGTTACCAGTAGTGCCCTTCTCCTGTAGGTTGCAGGACATAGGAGACAGATGAGATAACATCTAAGTGAATCATGAGGGTAGATTATTTTTTATTTTTAAACTGAAATCTATAGAATCCCCAAGTGAGGAATCAAAGACTCAGATGAGTCTTCATGCCCTGGAAGGTGTAGGGAGGTAAAGGAGAGAAGGACACCATCAAGACTTTAGGAGCTGTGAGCTTAATACCAAGATGAAGAAATACCCCGAGAGAAGCAGAGGGAGCAGGCGCGAGTCTTGTGGGCCAGGGCAACTCAGTACAGTACGTGCTGCTCAGTGCAACCTCTGTAGGAGGTCTGAGGAAAGCAGAATTGTACCATTAACTGAAGGTCCCACATCTGCCTAGGAGTTTGCAGTTGTCCTCCCAGATGGGCCAGCGTTAATTAGTGGAAGAACAAGGGAGGGCAAGCAGCATGTTAGACATTTCTGTGCAAAAAGTCATGGAAAGCACAGTATCACAAAATTGGCCCCAAAAAGTCAGGTGTTTTTTACAAGCTATTTCCAGGAGAGAGAGATACCAGAGGAGATTCTAACAGGTGAGAAGAGTTTGCCCTGTGATGATTTTATTGGACAATGACATTCCAGGATAGAAAGGAAGAAATAGCTTGGACAGGGAAACTGTAATTGATCTATATTTGCTAGAATATAAGTAACAGTCCTCTCCAAAATAACTTGCAGTTATCTCATTAAATAGTCCCCCCAAGTTGTTAGGTCCAGGAGCTGTATCACACTGAAAGAAACTTAATAGTGATAGTCTTACTTTTTTTTTTTTTTTCCCCTTACTTTGGACTCCTGAATATAAATTAATTTCCTCAAACCATGATTTTTCTAAGGTCCAGACACAAGGTTTACAGATTATTTTTTGTTATTATTATCATTATTATTATTATTATCATCCTCAAAATGCATTAAAAGTTACACAGAGCAGGGGTCATTATGATATATCTATCCATTAGCCCTGTAGTCTCTGACTGTGGGTCAGAGATCTTGTGTGTAGCAAGAGCAACATATCATTCAGAAGCCTGGGGCAAAGTCTTCTGTTGTATTTCTCTGACTGATTGCTGTGGTTAAAAAAGAAAAGCCTCATGATCATCCTCCCAACATGAAAGCTCTGATGACACATTTTACAGAACACTCTATTTTCATTGGTCTTCAAGAATCTAGAGTGGGAATCTTTGACTGTCTGTAATCGCCTGGAAACTTGAGTTTGACCTCCCTCACTTGACTGAAGAAATTTATTACATATTTTAAATTGACCTTTATAGTTTCCCACCAAGAAATGGATTGCATTCATTAATGGTTTGGTGTCTTCAGAGAATCTAAATTGTTGTTTTAAATATATTTTAGGAGCTGGCTGAGAGAATAAATCTCCTCCTGCCATTCTCTTATCAAAAGCCTTCATAAGAGAAATAAAAGAATGTCATGAAATGCCATTATTGATGTTAGTTGACAGTGTATCATTAAGAGTAGAGAAAGATATCTGTTCCTGAGCACAAACTGTGGAATGCAGAAAATTAAGTGCTAAACTAATTGCCTATATATGAAGGGTTGGCATCAAACCACACATCCCTATATACTTCTGGGAGGTTGTAAGTGACTAAGTTCCTGTATGTTGTAAATAAAGGTCTAATTCAAAACTGTAATTTTGCTCAAATGTGATAATGATATCTTTGAAAGGAGAAGGTTCTATTTCCCCTCAGAAATGCTAATAATAATACATATATGTATATTCATGAATTTTGTCATACACCACTGAATTAGAATTGGGATTATATATTTTTTACATATGATACACAATATCACTTTCTACATACCATTTTATTGTGTGTTAAGATTATTTTACTCTCTCAAGATAAAAAAGAGCCTAGACCTTCAGTGTCCGAGTGAATATAGTCTGTAGAAATCTGGGGAGATTTCCTATCTTCTCAGACAATTTTTGGAGCTTATAGCAAGTTTGATCAAAATGAGTAGTTAGAGCATAGCAGTTATTTGCATTCCCTGAACCTTAAACATATTTCCCTTCTGCAGGTGTTCTCATTCTTCATAGCAAATTTGTGGCAGGTACACCCACACAGTGAAAATAGGGCTTCTTGGCTGCTGAAGTGTAGCAGCTCCTGATTGCCTTTGCTCTCGGGGCTTCATGGTAGTTGGGGGTTTTGGCCAGTGGGAGCCGCTATTGACTACAGGTCAGATTTGGCCTGGGTATAAATGGAGTCCCCTGGGGAGCCATTTCGAGCTTGTCTCCTGGAGCAGTGTGCTGTGGTTGGGGACTCTCCTCTTGGGTTGGGATGCTGCCTAAGGAAATTCCTTGAGGTGACTTGACTTGGGATCCTGCCCTGAGCAGGTCCTCGAGGTTGAGAGCCCTCACTTTTTAGGTGAGTGATAGAGTGTTTTGGGTTGTTATTAAACCCTATGGAGTTCTTTGTTCTCCATTTTTGGGTTGTTGTTAAACCCTAGCAAGTTGTTCTGTTCTCCTCTCACAGACATTTGAACCTGTAGTTTGTGGAGGGTTAGTTAATTGTGTTAATAATAAATTTTTAATTTTTGGTGATTGGTTGTTTATTTGAGAACCTCCACAACAAAATTTCATGGACTAAATCAGGTCCAGAAAACTTATTTGGACTCTTGGCCTTTCTGATTAGCTTCAGAAAGTTCTTAATGCATAGTCTTATTCTCTACTCTGCATCTTTTTTTCTTTTTTTTAATGGGTTTATATGCTTTAGTTATGATAACTATGACAGAAAATGAATACAAATTCTTTCAAATGAGTATTTCTTAAACATCCTGGACTGCATTTTTAAAAAATATTGTTTTGACTCTTAGTTCTGAAATGTCTTACTTGAGATATCTGTATTTTTTTAATTAAAAAAACACAAAAAAGATTCTATCCCCTATAAAATAAGACTGCTTACACAAATTGAGCTTGCATGCTGAAGAACTAAACGATTCAAACATACAGGTTACATGTGAAGATTCAAACTCCATCAATTTTGAAAGCCTTCTCCCTTACCTAGTAAGTTTCTGCCCTACAGAAGTGCTGCTGTTTACCTGCTAGGTCAGATACAAACATGGATGAGAATAGCAAAGAAGACTGCCACATAACAGGGTATAAACTTATCCTTGCCAGACACTACAAATGTAGTATGCAAATTTTACTGTGTACCAACTGAACAAAAGTTGTTAACACTACGTTTTCCAGCTAAGTAATCAGATCGTGGTAGAAGTGAAGGGAACATGCTGAAGCCTGAATGTAGAAATTAGGATCTGTGGACTCTAGGCAACTGGAAAGTTTCCAGGATGTGTCTGGTGTTCTGCTTTTTGTCAGATAGACGCCAACATCTAGTGTTCAGCTACATCACATCAACAGCTGTCTCCCTCTCCCTTTCTGTCTGTCCCATCTCCCTCTTCCTCCACTAACATTCTTTTTCCTGAGCAACACTTAATGCATTCACATTTTGTATACATAAAGAGTATAACACACTTGTAATTAGGAATGAGAGGGCTAGAAATTACTTGTAGTAATTTGAGTAAAAGGAGCATAGAAATAATTGTGTAACTTAGTAGAAAAAAGTGACATTAAGTTGTTTAATACATACAGCTGCACTTAATTTTTTTTTTCACACGAGGGTTAAAACAGGTGTTATTCAGAATAGTGGGGGAAAAGTAAAGAATTATAGGAAAAAAGTCTTAAGATTTTATGAGAGAGATTCGTATTGCCTGGCTTAATGTACTTTTCTCAGTATGGCATACTGCTGTTATGATAAAAGGGGAAAGACAGAGAAGGAGAGATTTTGCTCCAGAGGGCAAATGAACACCACAGTAAGGTGTTGTCCCGATCCAATATCGGGGTGGGTTCTTAAACGATCCCAAGAGTGAGATTAAGACACAAACGAGGTCAGATTCTGTACAACCTTGTGAACTTTATTTGCCATAACAATTAATAATAGCAACAGGACAGAGAGAAAAAGGGAAAGTCAGAATCCCTTAGCAAGAAAACAGTAGAGATGCAGCTAATTACCGCCACCACCAGGGATCCAGCGATGTTCCGTTGGCTCAGGCTCGGTGCAGGTGATGGTGCCTCAAGCTCCGCTGAGGTCCTGGCTCCAAGTAACAGGTGTCAAAGAAGATGCCCACTGACGGAGGAGTACGCAGTCCTTTTATTGTCCCAGTCCCCACGATTTCTCCGAAGAGTCCACCCATTTCCACGGAGCTCATTGTAATATTTGCCGCCCTGTGGTCCTCCATGCACGCATGCCCAGGTGTTCATGGTGGTCGTGCTGGGGGGCGGGGTGTCGACCTGCGGTCCCCTCAGCCTTTGCACGTCTTCCTCGCCCTGACTTCCTCTTCACCCAGCCTTCCTCATCCTGGCTTCCTCTTCACCCAGCTCACGCGCAGGTACAACTTGGCAGGCACTGCCAAGGCTGTCGTTGTTCTAGCCTTGAGCGGATGTCGTGGTTTCGTCTGGGACTCTGCGTCTCCTCCAAAGTGTACTCCTTTAGAGCCACAGGATGCTGAGGCCAGGAAGTGGTTGTCACGAAACAGCAGTGTTGAGACAAGCAAAGTCTAACACAGTTCCTTACAGGTGTCTGCTCTAAGCTGTTTTCTGGAGGACCCGTTCTCCTTCCATTGACTCCACAGATCACTTCACAAGTTGCATTCAGTGTCTGATTTTGGTGCTTAAACTGGTGTCTAAAGCTACATGCTGCAAATATTTCTTTACCAGGAAAACACCAAGAATTCAGAAGGTTTAAGAACAATGAAAGATTATATCTGTTCTTGAAATGTGGGATTAAAGACATATAATTGGTACCCTTCATCAGTTTTTCTGTATATATTACTTTTACAGTCTTATCATAGAAGGTGGTGTGGCAGGTGCATCCGCCCAATGAAAGCAGATCTTCTTGGCTGCTGAAGTGCAGTAGCTCCTGACTGCCTTTGTTCTCAGGACTTCGCGGTAATTGGGGCCTTTGGCCAATGGGAGACGCTATTGACTACAGCTCAGATTCAGCCTGGGTGTAAATGGAGTCCCCTGGGGGAGCCATTCTGTGCTTGTCCCCTGGAGCTGCACGCTGCGGTCGAGGACTCTCCCCTTGGGTCAGGACGCTGCCCAAGGAAACTCCTCAAGGTGCCTTGGGTCGGGACGCTGCCCTGAGCAGGTCCTCGAGGTTGAGAGCCCTCACTTGTCAGGTGAGTGATAAAGCATTTTGGGTTGCCGTTAAACCTTAGGGAGTGGGGCTTTGTTCTGCGTTTTGGGTTGCCGTTAAACCCTAGAAAGTTGTTCTGTTCTCCTCTCACAGACATTCGAACCTGTAACTTATGGAGAGCTAGTTAACTGTGTTAATAATTAATTTTTTTATTTTTGGTGGCTGGTTACTCATTTGGGAGCCTCCGTAACAGGTGGACACCTCAAGCATAATATATGAAGTTAATATGATTATTTTCTTTTTGCTAGTAACTATCCACTATAGATGACTAGCTTTTAGCAGCAAAACAAGTTATTGTCCTTTCCTTGTTCTGTTACATTGCTAACTAGGCGATGGTAACACTGCTGGAGCCATTGCCAAGTGTTTGTGCAAATATGAAGTCTCCTAAGTTTCTTAATTGCATGAATATTTGGTAATATCATTATATAAGTTTGTAGAGTGCTATATCATTATTCCTGGAAGATAATACCTTGTTGCAAACCTGTGCTGGTTTTGGCTGGGGTAGAGTTAATTCTCTTCACAGAAGCTAGAATGGGGCTATGTTTTGGATTTGTGCTGGAAACAGTGTTGATAATTCAAGGATGTCTTTGTTATTGCTGAGCAGTGCTTACACAGCATCAGGGCCTTTTCTGCTCCTCATACTGCCCTGCCAGCAAGTAGGCTGGGGGTGCAAAAGAAGTTGGAGGGGACATAGCCGGGACAGCTGACCCCAACTGACCAAAGGGATATCCCAGACCATACGGTGTCATGCTCAACATATAGATCTGGGGGAAGGTTGGCTGGGGGGCAGCTCCTCAATAACTGGCTGGACATCAGTTGGTTGGTGGTGAGCAGTTGTTTTCATTTGTATCATTTGTCATTCTTGAGTTCGATTTCTCTCTCTTTGTTATTTTCCTTTTCATTACAATTTTTAAATTATTATTAGTGGTAGTAGTTTATTTTATTTCAATTATTAAACTCTTCTTATATCAACCCACAAATTTTCTCACTTTTACCCTTCCAATTCTCTTCCCCCCATCCTGCTGGGGGTGGGGGGGTGGGGGGGGAATGTGTGCGAGTGGCTGTGTGGTGCTTAGTTGCTGGCTGGGGTTAAACCATGACAAAAGTGATATTGCAGTCAACACTATGCAAAACGAAAGGTTATGCTTGCTGGTGATCTGTGCACTATAGCACAAGGGAAAAGAAGGCTGGAGAAGTGAGGAAACATATTTATATTAAGTGAGATGAGCCACAAAAAAAGCAAGTTTTGAATCATGCAAGTTCTTGCAGAAAGCTACATGAATTTTTTCATTCATCAGAGTTAGTATGGATGTTCCTGTTAAGAATTTTTCAGACATCTCCATGGATGTTAGCATTAGGGAAAAAAAGTGACTATAAGTGAGAAGGTAATGGAAAAAGAATTTATTTTCCTGCCTTTGCATGAAATATTCAGAAACTCCTGCTTTCTATGTTGTTAAACTTATTGGCTGAGTTTTGGCTATGGAGTGTGTTGAGAAAATGTTGTGCAATATAAACATTAAGACACAAAGAAAACCAACCAAAAAAACTAGATGAAATTGAAAGAGCCCCCATGCCTCATCATTGCTTGTGTCCCTAGCATTTTATGTAAGGCAGCTCTCAAGGGATCAAGAATGAATTAAGTCTTTCAGATGTTTTTGTTAGGTATCCAACATCATGCGTGACTAAAGAGACAGCTAAAAACTACATGCTTTGACATGTTGGTGTTAAGAGCAATCAGAGAGAGGAATCTTTAAAAGAACTTTCCCAAGTGTCATTAGGAGTACATTTGATCTATGGAATGGCTTTTATCATTCCCTTTTTAAAACATTAATCACAAAAAATAGTTATTTTCTGAATCTCTTCTGTGTTGTTTATTTTTTTTAAAAAAAAGTTTTCTTTCAGCATTCTGTGCAGGGCTCACTTTCTTCTTAAAAACAGAATACATAGTCTGCTTACTGTGAGAATGCCTGGAAACAGATTGATTTGTTCTTAGCTTAGCTTAGTTTTCAAAACCCAACAGTTTCATCGGCCTTGAATTAATCTAAACTATTTTCTATAATTTGTGCATAAAATTATAAGCTTTATTTCTATGTTAGTTTCATGGAGATTATACAATGCTGATGGCTTATATCAGTCACCAGTGGTCATTTTCTTACATCAGAGACTGCTTTCTGTTTGCAGAATCATAAAATGCAAACACAGTGCACATCTACTTTGAGAGGCTGGGTTGGAGTCCTTTCAGGAGGTTGGCCCTGATTTAAAATTATGTTTATTTTTACTGTAATAAAACTGGAATTCCTCTGCACTGCACTGGTGGTAGCAGTAAAGCCACTACCAAAAGTATACAGGATCCATCTGCAACAGTTATGAGACCATACCTGTACACTAGTCACTTTTCCTTGCTTTCTTTTTTTCCCCAAACCTCTACTAGAGAAAAAAGGAGAAAAAGACAAAAGAAAGCAGAACACTGTGCCTATATACATATATGTGTGCATCTACATACCCTTATGTGTATCTCTCTCTAAAAAAGAAGATGTAACTGATCCACGAGCACCACTAGATTCCCCAGCAAGATAGTTATTAGGAATTCATATTAACTGTATCAGCAATCTCAAACAGCACTCATCTGGTGCAATTTTGGCTCTAGTCTTGGCCCAACAAGTGATATTTGCCCACACTTGGAACAATTTCCCCACAGAAGAGAGCAGCTTGGTATGTCTTTAATAATTGTTAAGTTTTAGGGTACATTCTGGTCCCTGCTTATCAGTTTAAGAGTCTGTTATACATCTGTAGATCATGGTCAAGAAAACATAAGATCTCTTTTACTTCCGCTATCTTCTCAAAGTGGCTTTCACTTTAAGTGAGCCATCTGTCTCTCTCACAGATAGGGTTAGATAGAGATGGAGGAATCAGCTCTTTTGGCTGAGCTGCCACAAGTCTAGGATAGTCTTTATTTATAGACTCTAATAACTTAGGTAGAGACTATTGAAAAAAAACCTGCTATATGAACAGATCCATTTTTTTCCTGTGATGAAAGTTTGCCTTGTAGCTCAAGGTGGGATACCAAACTGTAAACTCCACCCTGAGTGTCATTATCTGTAGCCTAAGAACTATTTCACAGACCCTAGGCTGTTCTGTATATGAACATGGCTGTTCATGATCATACATTAATTTCAGATGTATACTATTCTACATCAAAACAATGAGAATGTAGAGGTAGACATATCAGAATCATGCAAACAACAATATCCAAACTTACTTGGAATGGAGAAGATAGTTTATTTTTCCAATAGAAGACTTCTTAGGCTCACAATAAATACTAATAATTTGCAAAGGAACACAAATCATGTTTTTGTTTCCAGCTCCACTGAAATGTATAAGTAAGTTACCACAAAAAACTCTTTCATTCAAAAAAAGCAAGAATTAAACTGTCAAGTTGTGACTATATAAAATAGCATTTTCCTAGTCAATAGAGCCATTGATATATGCATATTCTGACATACTCTGTTACAGGTACAAATATGTGTTTACTCCTTTCAGTATCTTTTAGTACTTCAGAACAGTGGGAGAATAAAACTATGTTCTTTACCAGTTCGTGCATTGCTAACAGTTGTTGATTTAATTCCTTCACTCTTGGTGTGTTGAATTAGCTAACAATAACCTACTTTGAATTAGAATTCTAGGTTCAGATTTTGGAACTGGCTTTTATTTACTTTTCATGTATACACAAAACAAAGTCAGGATTTGACATTATTGAAACACAATTAACATATAACTCTGCATTAACATTTTAATCAGCATTTTAACAGGCAAAACAATTATTTCAAAATTTCATTTCTTATAGTTCAGTAGTGTTCACTCTGTAATACCTTTGTATAAAAGCCTTCTTTTACAAATTCAATTAGGATCAGCTTTAGAAAATTATTTTTTCTCTGCCCCTTTCCATTTCACTTACTGTCAGGGAATCAAATTAATTTGTACTCATTCTGATTTCTGTGTGATGGATGTTTTTCTTTGTTTGACATTGTTCATATCAAACTTCCTGTTCATGTATCTCCGAAATATATATTTTGTTCATCTTTTGAAAGGACTTGTGACTTTTAGAGGGAGAAAGTCAGTATTAAGTTCTGATTTAATAATTTAGTTGCTCAGCTGCTTTTTCAAAACAAATGCCAGTATTAGGTTTCATTTAATGTAGAGCTATCTTACATACTCAAAGTGAACAACATAGAAAAGAAAAGCTGTCTTTTATGTATATGCATGTAGTGAAGTTTTGGAAAAGTAAGTTTTATATTCCTTATATATGTGTAAACCCACAAGGACACTTTTAAGATTTAGTGGGGACCATACAAGAATCAGGATACCAAAATACATAAAAATAATACACATTTCTTCCAGCTCTATAAACCTTGTTATTGGTGAAGACTTCAAAAGCATCCTATCTTGATCTAGATGTCTCTTCAGACAACATCAATACATAACATTATTCACCAGTCTCTTTCTTTTTGTATACACTGGAAGCTGTAAAGTGTAACTTTTCCACCTGCACATTTAAAATAAGTTTCTGTATGAAATTGTCATGCCCAAGTGTTTGCATGTTCAGACACAAATCTAACTCAGTTTGAAAAATGTTATTTTAAATATGGTTCATAATCCAATACATACATTCAAGTTGTAAGTTAATTCATTTCTGCCCGCATATATATATATATAATTAGGATAAATGCTGTAGTATTCAGCTTCTGAATTATTAGGAATGTTCAAATTCTGTGAAATTATCTTTACAATGTGAAAATGAATTGTGATAAAAAGTCTTGGAATAACCTAATTTTATTTGTTAGGTATAAGTGAATATAATTAGCAGATGACAAAACAACAGCTTACAATGCATGGCACTTAAGTCCTGTTTCCAGTTAGACCACATGCCTAATTTAAATAATTCTATAAAGTTAGATGATGTCTATCTAGATGATGTCTTATAGACATTAGATGATGTAAGCAAATCTGCTCTATAAACAAATATATGTCAGCATGAGCAATACTTGTGTCTGCACTGTGCAGGTTTAATCAGGTACATCAGTCTGTGCCTGTACAACTCTTCTGGTTTAGAGAAGGAAAAAAAGTTTTTAATTGTAAGTGCTTTTTCTTTTTGTCAGTATAACTGTCTTTGAATCAAATTTTCAGCTGGTGCAGATGAGCTTCAAAAAAGCAATACTGGCTACAAACTCTCTGTGACTGTGTGTCTTGTTCCCTCCCCACACCTCCACTCATCCTCTTCCAGTTGCCAGAGCACCTGGGAAATTGCCTGTGTCCAACAGGCCATCCCCTCCCTGTTGAAGGAAGCCTATGAACAAGGTATGCATCCAGCACTTTACATGGCGATACAGCTGGGTTGTAATAAAGTTTAATACAAATCAATTAAGATATTCTCTACAATAATGAAATGTCAGATTTCTTTCAGTTCTCATTTTCTCTCCCCCTCATTCCACCCCTAAAAGATATCAATAGGGTTTTTTTACTTCCTTCAAGGTCCTGCCTAAATGGCTGCCAAGTCTCATCCTGTCAAGCCATGTTTCTCTTATGGATGGTGGTTGGTGAGGGAATGTTGGACTTTTCATTCATTGAAATGGAGGAAAAAAGGGAAAGATGCTGAAGGTATCAGATTCTTTGACACCAAAATTGTCCTTGATGCTCCATATGCAGAGACAGTGGGACAGCTCAGTCCCCCACAGAAACGGCCATCACAGAAGCTAAGAGGAGGAGTCCCAAGGACCTGTCAATGGGACTATCTTTCTTGTGCTTTTGTGCTACCTGTAACACCATTGCCACTGTGGCAGGTCAGCTACTGCATGGTCCTCCAGATGTAGGTGTTGCTGCCTTTCACAGCTAGTAAGCTTAAACACTTTGGATGTGTTGGTGTATGGGTTTTCAGGTATTTTGTTGTCCTCATCTTTCTAAGCTGCTTTTTTTATCTGCTCCAACATGCTCTCAAGGAAAGGTACCCTCAAGAATGGGTACTCTGGCCACCCCTCTTTGCTTTTCTCTTTCCACAGCAGAGAGGGACTGAGCGTGGGACTGGCAAATATGGAGATTCTGTTGGTATCAGAGTAATCTCTAAAAACAGGCAAGTAAGTCTTTTAATCCTTGAGAGATTCTTATCTTTTCCTGCACTGTGAGTTGGCATTAGCCATCCCCCTCAAAATGCCTGATTCTCAAGTGCATATTTTATTCAGAGAAGTGAGAGTTGTTGGAATTTAATATATGTATACGAATGCATGTGTATCTCAGCTAGGAAACTAGGTACCACTGAGATGGGAGTGTTTAGAATCCTGATAAATCAGGCAATCTTCAAACTTTAAAACAAAACTTTACCAGGCTGACATTCATGAACAACACCTTCATACTAATTGTTAGTTCTCAGTTGTTATTGCTTATTACTACATATAGAAACCATTAGTCCTTAATAGTTATATCAGTAGACAATATCCACAGCCTTTCCCTCGTCCAATAGTCAGGTCATTTTGTCATAGAAGGAGATCAGGTTTGTCAGGCAGGACCTGCCTTTCATAAACCCATCCTGACTAGGCCTGATCCCCTGGTTGTCCATTATATGACTTCTAATGGCACTCGAGATGACCTGCTCCATGACCTTCCCTGGCACCGAGGTCAGACTGACAGGTCTATAGTTTCCTGGATCCTCCTTTCTGCCTCTTGTAGTTGGGTGTTACATTTGCTACCCTCCAGTCCAATGGGACCTCCCCAGTTAGCCATGATTTCAGGTAAATCATGGAAAGCAGCTTGGTGAGCACATCTGCCAACTCTTTCAGGACTCTTGGGTGTAACCCATCTCGTCCCACAGACTTGTGTGCATCCAAGTGGTGTAGCAGGTCTCTGACCACTTCCTCTTTAATTGTGATGACCTCAATCTGCTTCACCTCCCCATCTCCCAGCTCACGAGGCGGGGTGTCCAGGGAACAGCCAGTTCCACTGCTAAAGACTGAGGCAAGTTCCTACATTAGGTCTGAATGCACGCCATCAGAGAGCTGGTGCTGTATAGTTAGCACTGACAGCTCTGGTCCGTGATGGTCTTCCTTGTTGAGGTAAAGGTGATCAGACTGGACTGTTTTTCGATGAGGAAAGTCAGAACAGAAGCACTCGTCTTCTTTCTTCCCCATTTTTCTTCATTCATGCTTGTTGTTATGTTGCTTGCCCATCTTAAAGGAGAATCTCAAGTGTTTTTATTGCTGCTTATTTTTGTTTTGATTTTGCCAGTTACTATTCATGGGTGTTCAACACGATGTCATATGTATTTGCAGTCCCTTGTACTACTCCTGTTCTTTGCTCCTTACCTTGCGTATTCCATTACTTAGCTCTCTGTTAACATGTTTTCCCGTGACCCTCTGCATGCAGCTACAGAAATCTTTATTCTGCCTGATGCTGATCATATTCCTCACATATTTGTGAAGAAAGCTTACACATTGTGTTTACCTATGCCATCAGTGTGTTACTTATACATTGTTGGTTGCACTATTGTAGTATACTTATATTTGTAACCTAATTAGTTTACTCATAATCTGTAGGTGTCATAAGCCTGTGTTTTGACCATAGCATAGTAGGGTAGACCCATTCTTTTGCTGGTCATCTACTAGGAGGTCTCAGTAGGATTGTTCATCAGTGTCTGATAAGTTCTCCTCATGCCCTGTGCATTGCTGCAGTACAGAGGACTCTCTCTTGCATACAAGCATGAGAAGACTGAAAGGAAGAAAGTAGAGAAAGGGAAGGTGACCAACTTGTGTGAGCAGAAAGAACAACCCTGCGATAATATCTGTCCCATCATATGCTTCTTTTTTAGCCAACACTTTAATGAGAAAGATTAAAAATTTCCTGTTTCAATCAACTCTAGAATAAGGAAAAAGCCTTTCAGCACAGCAGGGAGGTTTCATTTGCGTTTGTTATGAATCTGCTGTGTGCTGTGGCTGCTGCACAACCAAACTGTTCTGCATGCCTGGACCTTGTTACCTCAGTGACATTGCCATCCCCTTCTACCCAGACTACCACCTTCCAGGAGTACCTGCTGATGAAGAAATTTGCCAGTTTCCCCACTGCAATCAGGCATACAACAGACTGTGTGCTGGATAATGCCAGGCGTGTTGATGTGAAGCATGGAAGAAACTACCCTGTGCCTTCCACCTGCCTAATGGGCCCTGTCTGATACATTTCTTCTACAGTTTACTTCTTCCCCATCTCCCCTACCATAATGAGCCTTACAGTGGTTCATAGGACCCCAGGCGCATCCTGTGGCCTGAAAGTCATCAGAGCAGAGTTGTGACCTGGTGCATCTTGCTTACGGCAGGGTAAGAGAGTATGGTTAAGGAATAAGACTAGTGTCATGATGTGTGACTGGAGATGGAGATGACAATTAAAGCAGATAGACTAGTAATCTGGAATGGTTTCTCAACAGAAGTATAAGGAAAGAGACTCTGGACAAATGAACAGCCAATTTATGCAGTAGCTTCCTCTTAACCCTCCTCTTAGCAAATTATTTCTCTGCTAAGTTTGGGGATTCAAACCAGAGTGCTAGCTGAATCCTCACATTCAATAAATTAATCAGTCTGCATAGAGTGACAAGACAGAGAGACCATGATGTCTTATTACTTTCTCTGATCTTCAGGAACATCACTACCTTCAGCTCTGAGACTGAAGTGTCACTTCTTCACCATCCTTTATAACCACCAGCAGCCAGCTTGTTGTCCACCTCCCAAAAGGACCAGAAAAGTATCACAAAATCTTTTAGCCTTCTGTTAATTAGCTATGTGCTAATGGCTTATCTTGAAGTGCCAGGCCCAGCAGGGTCGCACTGGTAAGGCTGCACCTTGATTACTGTGTTCAGTTTTGGGCCCCTTACTGCAAAAAGGACATTGAATTACTTGAGCGTGTCCAAAGAAGGGCAATGAAGCTGGTGAAGGGTCTGGAACACGTGTTTTATGAGGAGTGGCTGAGGAAACTGGGGTTGTTTAGTCTAGAGAAGAGGAGGCTGAGGGGAGACCTCATCGCCCTCTACAACTACCTGAAAGGAGGTTGCAGAGAGATGGGGATGAGTCTCTTTAACGAAGTAGCAAGTGATAGGACAAGAGGGAATGGCCTCAAGTTGCACCAAGGAAGGTTTAGACTGGATATCAGGAGGCATTTCTTTACGGAAAGGGTTGTTAGGCGTTGGAATGGGCTGCCCAGGGCAGTGGTGGAGTCCCCATCCCTGGAGGTCTTTAAGAGTCGTGTTGACATAGCGCTTGGGGATATGGTGTAGTTGAGAACTGTCAGTGTTAGGTTAATGGTTGGACTGGATTATCTACAAGGTCTTTTCCAACCCAGATGATTCAGTGATTCTGTGGTTCGGGGTGTCACACCATGTGTCCCCAGGAACTGAGTTAGAGCAGGATTTCCATTTTATTTTTGTCTGAAAGAGAGGGGTTCAGAGTTGCATTAGTACTATTCAAGAACCAAAAGAGCATGAGGTGAATGGAGATAAAGAGGTCAGATATTTAAATTGTTTCTTATTTAAACTGTATAGACAGACTGTAAGGTGAAATTTTGAAGTAGAAAGCACCTTAGACAAAAGAAATTTAAATATTTGCATGAATGAGTTATTTAAATTTTGTCTTACGCAGACAGATTTTCCATTTCTCTCTAAAACTTCAGGACACAGTGGATTTAAAAAGAAAAAAATGTTATTAAGTTTCATAGGGTCAATACAAGGTGTTCAGGATTTCCTAATGAAAGCTTATTAATCAACTGTATGACTTAAACCACAGTTAAATACGAGTGCCTCCAAATTGTATACTTTATGTTTACATATTCAAAATCTATGCCTTTTGCCAATATAGTTATCCCAAATGAATTAACTGATGATTGCATGCAGTGCTATTCCATGGTGGCTGAAAGAACATGCCCCTAAGAACTGACTTGCACTATGATCACAGCATATGAAATATTACACATTACATCATTCTAAAGAGTGCTTACTCACTCTCTACAGCTTCAATCTCTGCTAAAGGGCAATCTTTTGAGACAACGGATTGAGTTCATACTGAAAATGAATAGTAGCTAAGCAATATCCTCATCAGTTAAAACATAGACCTGATTCTTTGAAAAGGGGAATTTCACACAGTTGAAAACAGCTATGGGCAAAATCAAGTGAGAAGAAATACTGAAACAAAAGCATGAATTATGATTGGGAATTATTTAAGAATACTTTATGAAATGTCAAAACCTCCCACAATTCTATGCTGATGAAAGACTACTTCAGTAAAATAATCACCTCAGTTAAATGGAAATGTGAAAATGGCAATAAAAATAATTTTTCAAAACTCCAATATACAATACACAGAAAATGGAGAAGCAGAGAGAAAAGAAAAAAAAATCTGGAAACAGACAACTGCTTAGGAACATTGTAGTAGCACCACAGCCAGTGTCATTTAGAGTTAAGAATATTAAGAAGGAATTTTATAAATTCAATCAGAACAAATGAAAAGTAAAATCTGCAATAATAAAATCTGATACTAGCTAAAAGTACTAACATAACTAAGTAAAATGCAGAAAAGCTAGAAATATTACATAAATATTTTATTTTGTTATTTAAAAACGTACAGAAAAGGAAAAGTTGATCTGTCAGTGTTTAAAAAGGTGTAATACCTACAAGCTGATAAAGTTGATGCCCAGCAATATCAAGGAAGTGGGACATAGGTCTCTATCCACTAAGTGTGTAGGCACCTGGGTCACATCATGACTCTGGTAGCTCTGAAAAAGATAACTAAGCTCTCTATTTAGAGGAAAAGCACAGGTCAGTCACCTCAGAATAGAAATCAGAAAAGCTTTAAGTCTGAATGATCAGCTGCCTAAAATTAGCCAATAGGAACTGTTTATCTCAGCAACATGTCTTAAATCCTCTGGCACATCAAGGTTCTACCCAACACCATTGGAAAATGCCTCAGATTTCACTAAAATAGTGCATGTAGAGTGTTGGATATTTTTTTACATACTTTTCAAGACCTGGAAAAGCAGAGTTTTATTTTTAAATCATGCTTGGAGAAGTGACTACAATAGGAGTTAAATGGTGATATATTTGACTACTTCCCAAACTGTGCTTGTTTTATGTAATGACAGTTTTGTGTCAAAGTTACAAATGACTTCTGTAAAGATGCTTGGATGAAGGTTCCCCTCCTTTTTGATGAATGTCCTAACCATTAATATGTCATTTTATATCATTTTCTCTCTTCTAATTGCCCAATTGTCCTGTCATTATTTTATAGAAAGATGAGACAAGCAACTTGACCTCAAAGTAATTTCTACAGTAATTATGAAGGTTTATTCCTTATGGAAGGATACCTTTGTTTACTGTTTCCAGCAAAGGAAGCTTTGGCTAGGCCTTATATGGCTTAATAAAATAGGCTCAAAAAAAGATGACTGGCTCCCAAGGCCCAATGAGTGGCTTGAATTCACATCTGCAAGATCTCTTTCACTTTTCTTTCCTCCAAAGCAGACTGGCTGCATTTATGGCTCAGTGGATATCACACAGGCTTTGTATCTATGTGGGCACAAGGTTGCATCATGTGCAGCTTTCGTGCAACATGCAGAGGCTAGTCAAGATCCACAAAGAAGACACTGCCTTGATATTCTCTATTTAGCTTCTCATGTAGCACACTGGTACTTCTGTCATTTTTGTCACTTTTGTAATTTTTGTCACCTCTACATATGCTGCTAATATTCATGACAGAGACAGCTTTTGATTCTACCTCTGGCGTGCTCATAGGCCTTCTTTAGAGTGAAGCCCAGCAGGCTACTACCTACTGTGGACAGCAGAGCAGATTGAGCGTGGACTTCGCTCGGGAATTGCAGGATGTTGGCAAGATTACTACCAGAGCAGTGGTTAAAGACAATGACATTGGTTGAAAAGCTCTCTTATTTGAAATCCACTTCAGACTTTTAATAATGGAAGGGGAATTTTAGGCACAGGTGATCACAACCCTGTAGAGCACTGTCATGCATCAGAGACAAACAACAGTGGCTTTTAGGTGCAGATGACCAACTTTCATGTCCTCTGCAAGGGACTGGCACTCTCCATGCAGTTCAGACTTCAGGAGGAAAGGTTTTTTGCTGTGCTCTGGTACTTCATTAGGCCTGACTTTAGTGGGTCAGTGTGGAATCAGTTTGAGGTCAGGACTTTCATGATTGTAGCAAAAAATTGTGACATCACTGTCTATTCATGAGTAAGTTAGATCAGCAACGTTTTCCAAGTCAGTGAGGGCTGCTCTTCACTGTAGCCACTTAGATGCCTTTGATGGTATTCACATCTCCTTATTGGATCCCATATGATAGCTCTCTCTATAAAAGCTCATGTCAGATCATCCAGGAAGTCCTAGTAGACAACCAAGAATGATTCACGGATGTCATCACTGGCACCACATCTGATAGTAGAATCTTTGAATCTCTTTGATGCTCTATTGAACCAAGTTATCTTCTCCTAAGGGTGGATATCATCTTGCATTGTGAGTTTATCACCTCACAATGCTAGTGGCACTCTAGATTGTAAGAGGCATCTTACTGCTCTGGCTGAAAATCATGTAATCATTTTGAGAAAACTCACATTTTGCATGGGCCATGAACTCCTGCAGTTTGCATCTGGATGTCCGAGGACCAGCACAGACATCAGCATTGACTAGTCAGTATACAGCAAAATCCCTATTGATTATAGGGAAATAGAAAGAGAAAATAGGTAAATTAACACACCTGGTTCATGGGGGAGGGGGCAAAAAAGGAACTGTTACATAGCACACAGATTGAGTGATTCTCTTCCTTATCATGTCAGTGGCAGTGGTCAAGACATAGTCAGCCACAGAGCCACAGAGAAGCTGATAGTACCAAAGGAGGTACTACATTATAATACCAGAGGTGCTCTATGAACAAAAGGGAACTGACTTTCTTGTTTCCTCCTTTTCTATTCATTCAGTAAACCCTATTTTCCTTGTTCTAGAAACAATAAATGAGGGCATTTGTTGTGGAACAGAAAACGGTCATGCCTTTATAACTTTAAACAGATTGACATGGACTTGCCTGCATCTAGTCTTGCAGTGTTCATCACAGCCCAGGCTGTCAGCTCTACTTCTGCAGTGGTGTACGTTGGCTGTAACATTTACAATGAGGGAAAGTAAACAAAAGAGATATAACAGTCGTTGGTATGATCTGGAGACACACCTGTCAAGGATCTACAAAGGCAAAATTACCTCTAATGTTGCAGGGATCTGAGGGGTTTCCTCTCCAGACAATGTCCTGGGCAGGCTGCATGGAGGTGTGCTCTGGGCACGTTTTGGTCAATATATCCAAAATATTAAGGGTTGACAGTGCTCTGAGGGCAGATCCAGGTCTAAAGACAAGCTTAGCTTGGCAACACTGTACTTCTGGGTCTGAAAGAAGGTTGGTGTGGACACTACTTACTGTAAGGAGGTCACTGTGGTCATCACACTTCTTTGCCATGTCTGCTTCAGCCTGCTCTGTAGGGGCTGTGAGTCCTATCCACCTGTGTATCAGACGATGCTGTGCTGTGCCATGTTGCTGCCCAGATGCACAGAGATGTAGCAATGTGCATTAACAGTATTACTGAGATAGTTACATGCTGCTTCTGTTGAAGCATAGCCATCCAAAGTGTTGCAGGTGGGGTGCCCAATACTGAGTGGGTGTTCACCAGATGGTTATGAAAGCCAGTGTCTTCCTACAAATTCAAAACTGCAGAAAAACCTTGAAGCTGACCACCTATGACCCAAATGCCATTCATCCACAAGGATCCAAGCAACTAAGATGTGCAGGGGACAAAGGGGCTATTATTTCATGGGTAGCCATGTGATTGAAGCTGATGCTGAAGTTTCAGGATGTTAGGGCCGCTGGGGAGTTTGTGGGGAGGATATGTCATGGCCATTTGCCATGTAAAACAATAAAAATTCACTCCTAAGAGCACAACATTCATTCTAGCAGTGCATGGAAGAAAGTGTTTTTCTTCTATGCAGCAGCTTGTGTGCCCTCAGATGGATCCAGGGAGGATCACACACCCCTTTGTGGCCACATATGGCAGGAACATTCTTGATTGGAGGGAGGTCTGTGCAAGCTGCTGTGTTGATTGTCACTGCAATATGGTCTAAAGGAGTAGCAACTTGTTGCATGATTTACTAGGGTACTATTAAAAAGTTAATTATTGTTGCTGCTCCTTTGGTGTGGTGGAAAGCTTTTGGTTGTAGAGAGGATTGGTCGTCTACTACCAATTCATTTTTCCAGTGTAAGCAGTACATTGTAGATATGCTTCTAAGAAAAGATTTATATTTAATCCCTCTTCATTTTTGCCAAGGATATGGCATGAGGTGGGGGATGGGGGGGAGTTACTGTGCTACAGTAGTACTAGAGGACAAGGCAGTCTCAAAAGAAAGTGTGCAGTCATCCATTCTGTCTGTGGTGAATGGTTCCCTGAGCAGAATTCCTTCAAGTAATTAATGGGATTTGTCTTTGAGAAAGCTAGTGGAGAGCCCTTAGACAAAGCCAGGATATGATATAGTCTTTCAGTATGGACAATAAAAAATTCAGCCCTAGAATTCACTCTCTCGACTTGTATGTTTTAACAATATAGGTATGTATATTCTAGTTACAGTTTTAAAGTTCTACTTGCTAACAGTTGAATTAATAGATAAGACTTGAGTGATATGATGGGGTCTCTTACCACCTCTCTTTTTATTTTCAGGAGAGTAGTTGCTACTGAATAGTCCTAATGGCGAACCTGGTAGCCATTCGTAGCACATGCCGGCATCATCAAATCCCTGTGGTATAAAAAGAATGCAGTGTGTGAATACTCGGGAGGCTTAGACATATGATAGCAACTGAGTGGCTCATTGCAGTCAGGCCTGGCATTTTTCTGAATATGCCCAGCAGGAGAATTGCAAGTTGGCATAAAAAACCTGAGATGTCCATGAACTTCAGGAACCTCAAGTGTTTGGGCATGAAAAGGATGGTAATGCACGATTTAGAACCTAATTTGTGCACTAAACCCCTAAGATGATTTGGGATTGGTAATGAATTAAAAGATGGTAACAGAACCAAAATCAGACATAATGGAATGCAAGTCTTATTACACAAATTTCATATTGTGCATTGAAGTGGAACATTTGGATGAAGGCAATCATATTGGTGAAATACTCATACTTCTGTAAACTATTTGGCTTATCAGTATAGCCTATAGTGCTATAGGAAGCACTACAAAGCACTTTAGTTTTTCAGTGGAATTTAACTTGGAAATGTATTGTTTATATTTGATGTCTTCGTCAGTGATCTAGAAGAAAATAGGAGATTGTGGCTTCTAAAATTCTGAAACTAACTGAGAGAGATCAGTTTCTGAGGTAGCTTAAGTTATTTAATTGAATAGTCTTATGTCAACAAGAATTTTAACACTTGAGGAGATCTAAATATAACGCCATACTTGTAGACATAAATAGTTACCTGCTTTGATGTGTTGAAAACCAAATATGAGTCCCAAGCAAGTTGAATCAACAGAAGAATGTGAAGTCAGAACAGTAGAATTGTACTACCTATATATAAGTATGAGTAAGACTGTTGCTGTAATGCTCTTACCAGAATCCACTGTGTAGACAAGAGGCTGATTACTACAGTAATAATTCAAAGTCAGGGAAACACATGAAAATAAAAGTATAAAGGAGACCAACTGGTTTTTCTGCACCCACTAATATCATTATCATAACAAGTTTGATCATGGTCCCCGAAGATGTACTGGGAAAATGTTTCTGATGGTGAATGACTCTTTAATGTAAAGAAAAGGCTCAGTGACATCGACAGGTTGAAAATGGAAGTAAGATGCCATATGAATAGATATAAAGTGGAGGTTTTTAGCAGACAGGACAATTAACCACTGGAACAATTGCCCTAGAATATACCATAGATTTTTTTTTAAAGATTATTTCATGAACTACAGCTTAAAACTATTATGAGTTTCATACAGAAACTGCTAGTCAAGGTGCTGCAGCATGTAATAGGCAATTAAGTGGACTATATGATTCTAAAGGTGCATTTTGATTGTAAAAGCTGTGAAAGTGTCTCTTGAAGTTCCTTACTTGCATCCAGTGGTCAGTTTTTATGCCATTTGTTTCACTCAATGAAGGTGGAAAGTTCAAGGGGGGGGAAAAAAAAAAAAAAGCTCCATCAGCTGAGATACTCATACAGCAGCTCTCTATACTCCATAGACTATAGGTTTTTTTTTTTTTCCAAAAGTCACCATGCAGGAATTCAGACCAAACTGGATTAGAGGGATGAGATTCTTCTTAAAATAGACTCTTTTCTGAGATATACTGGGGAAAAAAAAAAAAAAAGAGTCTCATATGGTTCAAGATGTTATAGATTAGTTTAGGTTGACAGGAAATGCTTCATGTTATCTGCTCCAGCACCAACTGTGGTCAGTTTAGATCAACTTTCGGGGGACCATGTTCATCTGAGTTCTGAATGTCTCTAAGGATGGAGATTCCATACATCTCTGAGCAACATTCCACAGTGTTTGAACACCCTCTTTATGAAAGCTTTTTCTTAATATCTCATCAGAATTTTACATGAAAGAGTAGTTGGCTTCCCCACAGTCCCCTTGTTCTCTCTTTTAAATCAGAGGTTTATCCAAGGATAGTTAATGTTGGTCCATCTCTCTGTGACCCCATTATTCATACCTCATGCTAATCTGAGTGGTCAGAAGTCGTCAATCTTCCTATGACTCTCAACTGCTGAAACAGAACACACACTTCAGTTTTCTCCTGTATTTTTTTCATAAATCCTCTCACTTGTATTAAAAACAACGTTAAATTGATTTAAAGCTACTGAAGCTGACAGTTTCTTCCACTTGAATCATGACAAAATTGTGTGGTCTCATGAATAGAAACGTTATTCCAGGTGTTTCAATATGAGATTTTATTCCGATTTTATTGTACTCAAGCATGGAAACTTCTGTTAGGCAGGTAAATATCTCCTCTCTGAGTAGATACGTGATTTTAGAGGGTTGTAGATGTTTGGAGTGCATTCATTCTTTTAAACTCTGCTTATCTGTATGCATAGTGATATAAAATATAAAATGTTTTCTGAGGTTCAAATAGGAGTTCTATATATATAGATAACAAATGCTTCTCAGCCTTCTGACTGTGATTTCATGTCTTTACACACATGGAGGCCAAGATTATGTTTCTTTCTGAAATAAAAATCAATGACAGGTATGCTTGGCAGCATGACAATTTTATTCAGGAGAAAGGCAGCAAATACCTTTTTTGTTGAGTATAAATCCAAATATAGAGCTCCTCATGTATCACCTCTCCAACTGGTGGCTTCAGACCACTTAATGGTTGTTTCTCTCTCCATCTTCTTCAGTCAGCCACCATAGTCCGGATGTGATCCTGGAAACCTAGTTAGTAAGGAGAAAAGATCATAACGTGATATTTCCAGAAATAAACCAAGTTATTGCTGCAACTTGCTTTCTCTCTCCATTCTGTCTATCTATGTGAAACAGGTGGCTGAAAGCCATTTTCTAGTGCAGTAACAGTAGGACAAATATGTAGCAACAGCTGCAGCGCTGCAAACTTGCTATAATGTAGATGAAACATTGTTCAGCTTGTTTTCTGATAGTACAAGGTTTTCTACCTCAAGGTGTCTGGTGTCTTCTAGTAACCCTGGCTAAATCTAATGAAGTTTCCTTGTCATTATCTTTTTACATTAATGAAGGCTAATTCTCCAGGCAGTTCTCAGATATATGCACAGTTAAATTTTACTGTAGACTAAATCCAAGGATATAGACAGTGCAGGCCATGAGAAGAACTTAAGGGATTCCTCATTAGAGCAGTGGTCAGAAACACCAATCATCTGTGCCTCTGTCTTCTCCACAAGCTCTGAGTTCAAAGGAGTCTATTGGCCTCCCACGGATACTCAGACATTACATTGGAGTCATAGTAAGTGAAGAGTTACTTTTTCTCCTCATTAATGCAAACTCATTAAAGCATATTCAAGAATAAAGTGAAAATGCCTTATTTACCTACAGAGTTGTATTCTGGTATCTTATGCAAAATTGACGTTAAAGAATTGGGTCTGAAGTCAAATCATGCAGCCATGCAGAACTTACTGTACTCAGATATATTTTTGTAGGTATATACTTCATAAAGGTGAGGGAAAGAGAATTTGAATTTACATTATTGGAATCTTTTCTGAAGGGCTGATACTTAAGCAACTGCATTTCTCCCACCCTGGAATAAGACTTGCATATTTTGCAAATTCTCTGACTATGATATTATGCAAATTTGATAGATTGAAAGAAATATGGAAGAAAAACCACAGGCATTTTGGAAGCAAATAGATTTTATTCTCTTACATGCTGCTCCATACTATGAAGTATTAATCTTCTTGGGTTTTATTTAGTATAAATTCTATTTATGTTATTTTGTTTCCTCTATTCTTCTCATAACAAAAGACATTTGTGAGTTAGTCCACCGATCATTCTGAGTGACTGTTTTCCCATTTTACTACTGTTCTCAATTCCCTCTGTGAGCATCTTCAAGGCATGTCACACTTCTGTCTTCTGCTGTAAGAATTCAGTAAAAGTGAACAAAAGAGTAAGTTATGTTTGTTATGTACTACTGAGTTTTGTACTATTTTTTAAACAAAAATAAACTGAAAAATTAAATGACACTTGTATATTATAAAAATTACAAGATTAATTTTCAAGGCCTGATTGTTAATAATCTACTAAACACTTGCTAAGATCTCTAGTAGTCTTGCTAGGAACTTAATAGTCATGATATCTTTCTGTTGTTAGCAAAAATAGTTTTACAGTTAAAAAATACATTTGTTCCAGTTATTTGCACACATAAGGGCAAAAGCCAGCTTGAAACTATATTTTGGTATTTTATCTACCTATGTGAAATGCACAGACTGCAACTTAAAAGTTAATGAACCACATAGGGCAGTTAGAAACCAATGGTCCATAAAAACCTTAATATATTGTACATACAACCATACTGTTCCTCCTAATATATTTATTTTTTGTTCTCTCATGTGAGGTATTTCTGCATTAAGCAGAATCTAAATCAGGTATGTATACCCATACTCGAAAATAGGCATTTTCAAGTAAAGTAATTAAGTAGAGGCAATGTAGCTAGATGTTAAAAAAATGCAGATATGAATTCAGAAGCAACCAAAAAGGAAATTGACATATGACACAGAAATACTTTTTTTTATTTGTATTCTTGCTTTGTGTCTTAAGAATCAAACATCCAACAACAAGCTATGTTGAGCAATATGTCCCAAAACAAGGATATCTCACTGAATGCCAAGAAGGGATGGGATAAAACTGCACTACAAATAGCTGATGACAGCTGTAAGCAGTTTACCTGTAGGTTTATCAAATCCCTGAATGCATGTTTCTCAGTGTCTGCTTCAAAACCTACTTGGCCTTCAGGGCTGAGAGAATAGCATCAATGGGAATATTAGGACTTTGATAAAAAGCATTTCTAGCATACTAAAACAGACTTAATAAATCTTATTTCAGTGAAAGAAAAAGCCTGCTTTTAGTTACAATGAAATCCTGCTGAAAATTTGGGAGAAAACCTGTTTTAATACAAAACTATCCTGACCTTGAGAAGTTTTGAATGGTCACAGAATTTTTAGTTATGCCAATTAAGGAAATAAACACAGTTTAAAATACTTAAGAAATTCTATGTCTATCAGTATATGTGAGCTTACTGAGAGAGGTAATGTAAATTGCAGTCAATGCTCAGAATAAACAAGTGGTCTGAGAATAGAAAGGATTTAAAACTTCTTGAGGAAAAAATTCCAGTTATAACTGAAATGAAAAAATTGAAGAACAAGTATGGTAAGTTTGTAAGCCAAGATATTCAGATCCTTAGACAATCAAGATTTAAGAGACTTCTTAGTGTTGTGGTACTCCCATCAAAATAGATAGCTAATAACAACATAGTAACCCAAAAATCACTATATATAAAGGAAGAAGAAAGAAATATAATGAAGTACTTCAAAACAGATCTCTAACACAAAACAATTCTACATATTGAAAGTGAATATACATTTTAGCAACAACAAATTGCTAAGGATTGTTAAGAATCCAGAAAACGACAATTCATATCTTGAGAAAAATTTACTATGAAACATTGCTCAAATAGGGTGGGAAATATTGAAAATAACAATGAAATCAGTGATCCTGAGATACTTACAAGAAGGCTGGGCTATTTATAGTGCTTTGTAGCTTCACATATAAATTTACATTCTCAAAAACCTTCTAATTTGCACCTCCAAGCACACAGTTTGATCCTGGTATTCAGATTTGTGAGATGACTGCTTACTTAGCCTACAGCATAAGTCACGGCAGCTTGGGCTAAAGAACAAAACTCTCAAATCGACAGCAGTCCTAAAATCCAGTGGAGGAGGTGGGAAATAAAAACACTAATAAATGAGTTGCATCTGTGCATATACAGAAATACAGATATTTGTAGGTATTGAATGGGCAATCACACAAATAAGTGTCCATTTTGGTGTCCCATTATTTTTTCAGTTATTATTATTGTAATACTCTCTATGAAAACACAAGACTCTCAACTGCAGCAAGATTTTAAGATTTTTTTTTTAATGGTTTTATTTTTTCATTATTTTATATTCCTAAGGGAAAAATGGCATAATGTGACTAATTATCCACACTGTTTTGAAAGAAAGAAGGAGACTTTATTTCATTATTATAGGAAATGTTTACAAGTGAACTATTTCAGTGGTTTCAATATTGCAGAGAGTTTGCTTATTATATAAATTTCTACAATGCCTTTATTACATAGCTGTATAACTGAACCATAGACTGAGGGATAAATGACTAATGTAAAAGGACTATGCAGCTTATAGGAGATATTTGTATTATCATGTCAGGTAAGAAAATAAAGATGACCTTTTGCCAGAAAACAAAATGGATTTAATTTGCTTTTCTCTGCTAATGTTGAAAATAAGTATGACTCTTGGTTTTACATTCAAAGAAGATCTGCACAAATCCTCATTCTTATCCTTGCTGATGATAGTATTTACTTCTGAGTAAACTAAACTCCTTGTGTCATACTGATGATGTTCAATTTCTTTACAATTTCAAATTAATACATTCATTTTTTAATAGAATAAAATAGAATATTAAAGAAAACTGAAAGAGGAAGATCGTGGAAAAATATCTCTAGGTAGTCACAAAAGTAAATTGGTAGATCTGATTACTAGTTCTTCCATGTGGTAGTTGTTAAAAATCCTAGTGGTGAGTCAGCTGATATTTTTCTGTTCAACACAAAGTATCTTGAGCATGAATGAAGAGTAACATGTCAGAAGTACTGTTAAATGGCTGATCTTTAAGAAAGAGAATGTTGCATGTTACTATCCACTTTTATACAGAAGTATAGTAAAAAGATATTCCTGTGCTACCTTAAAAATTAGATCATTTTCAGAGTAAAGGAAGACACAAAATGTTATTTTAGTAGCATTTCCAGTTCAGGGATTTTTTAATTCAAACTTTGAATATAATCACTATATTCACTAGCATTGTCCTTAATATGATGTGTTGAACGATTGGGACAAAGCTTTAACCATGGCACCAAGTGAGAGTCCCAGATTTACAGCAGCTTTCTGCCATTTTACTGCACTTTTGCTCTAGTTTTCATTAGTTTGCAATTTGTAATTACCAATTAATAGTAGCTGCTCAAAATATATTATTTTTCTTCCTTTTTTTTTTTTTTTTTTTTCCATCATAGAATGAGTGTAAACTATATTTACCTTGCAGGAACAGACAGGTTTGAAATAAGAAGATAAGAAAGCACACTGCAAATGTAGAACTACTTTGCAAGGGAGATTCAGAGAAGGTGAAGAGGAGAACTAATCACTCTGTCCTCTTTGGTTTTGCTATTGGTGGTGGTTTTAAATCACATAAAATAAAAGGTATACAGAGACAGCAAGAAAGAAAATAGAACAAATTTCTGCTAGACATGAGCTCTGTTATTGTCATGCTAAACCAGCCTTTTGCAACCTTCCTGGTGGCAGCTGTTTTTCAAATTAAAACTCAAGACAACTATAACCAAAAAGGCAGTCGTAGTTGAATGGTTGAGCCCAGCAAAATCACAAAAGACTGCACAGTTCAGCCTGATCTGAACCTTGTGAAGGAGCAAGAGCAAGACTGAAATAAAGCTCCTTTGAAAAGAAATGGGAAAGAACAGGTTTTTTGTTCAATTAAAGCAATCCGTTATGTTTTTGTTATCATCAACATTTTTAGTATTGTGCCATGTCTAATTCAGCTGTATACCTGGAACTAGAAGGAAAACATGGCTGATATGTATTTCTTTTTTGAAAATTTAAGCATGACCTCTATTGCTTTACACAGTTACGTGGCAGTTTTCCATATCCAGAAAAAGGACAGTATTTTTATAGTCTGAACTATGTATAAACCCCATTCTTACCATTCCATGTTTTTTACTTCAATTTTAGAAAAATGTAAGGATTCTCATTACCTCTGTCTTTCACTTGCATCCTATTCTTTCAGCTATTTTACACTTCAAAATAAACCTAAGTGAATTTAGTGCAACAATTCCCAAGCATAACTGCATGGAACTGCATGTCAGTTATCTGAGTGAGGAAAAGTATTATTGTCTGCATTTTATGTTTGATGAGTGAAATACAGAGAGCTGAAACTATCTGACAGTAGTTCTGAATAGCAATAGGAGTCTGAACTCAAATCAGATTTGCAGTACAAAGTCTTTTTAGCAGAAGATATTTTTAAAGAAACACCTTACGTAAAATGTTTTTTACAACTTAAAGATAAGCTGCCACTTTTAAGAGTAAGGATGGAGAGTGAAGTCTGTGGAGATTTCAAAGATGAAACAAAGAGTTGATAAATTAAAGTGATGGCACTATATTTTAGGACTCCATTGTACTTCTGATTTTAGTTCTGAGCTTGTGACTAGAGCATGAGTGAAGTTTTCACACAGATGTTGAACTATGAAATTGGTACAGAAATCACTGTTAGGTTTTCCTCTGCCTATTTGCTGTTACACTGCAAAGACAAGCATTTCAGACACAAAAAATCAGGGAGAACAGGAAGAAGGAAAATGTAGTTCCTTTGAATGTACGTGTGTTCTTCAACTTAGCCAACACAAATATACTCAGTTCACTGAGAAAGTTAGAGGCCAAAAGTTGCTTACTTGTGGAAGGATTAGGTGAGTCAAATCTGTTTTGACATTGTTTGATTGCATTTTGCTTTCCTGGGCATGAAAACAAAGATTTGTTTGTTTTTCAGCAATACACACAATGGGTTTTTCATATTATTAAAACATTTCCAATCCACTTATGTTTGACCGATGAAAAATGACAGGGATATAATATCACCAAGGCAAACCACAAACACCATTTCTGTTACTTTGACTGGGCTTCAATTATCATTAATTTGTGTTTAAAAAACCCAATCATACCGTGACCACATTAGAAATGTACTCTGATGATGATTTGACTATATGAACTTTCTGTTGGTTATACATTAACCTTAGTCCCATGCAATATGAGTGCTCTACTAGCTTGGTAGAAAAGCTTTTCCCATTGCTCCCCACTCTGACCCCTCCTTTCTTTTCTAATGGAAAAGAAAAAACTGACAGATGATACCAGCCTCCTGCTTATGTCTATAATAGGAGACAGATCTTAGAAAACAAAAAGATCAACTTCAGAGTTTGTTTTTGTAGATACTGTATTTTCTTAATTGGGAGACTCATCCTCAACACACCACAAAGGACTACAGCAGGCTTTTTGACCTACCAGCTGCACAAGAGGCAGAAAACACATAGTGAGGGTAGAGAATGTGATTTTTCTGGAGGAACTTGTCCTGGAAAAGGTATTCTGGTATGACAGGATTTTATAGGGGTACAGCACATATGTCAGTAAAAAAAAAGAAGAAAAGTTACTCTGCTGGCTAGTGCAAAGGGGCAGTTCAACGGATTATTCAATCCTCAGCCTGTCAGCGCAGCAGGGTCACTAGGTTCTAAAGTGATGTTCACTGCACTTAAGAGTACAAGTCTTCTGTGTGCTTGCTCATAACTTTAAATGCAAAGGTGTGAAGACATCCTTTTTACTCTTCAGTTTTAATATCCGTGCTTAGTCACAGTCCTGCCTCCAGATGAAATATCCAAACCCACCAGTAACAAAACAGTATTGTTGAAAATTGTGAATCCTTTTGTATTTTAAAATCCCTAATTTTTCATTTTCTGCTTGAAATTTCGCAGTTATATTTTTATTTAATCTTTTAAAAGTAATATGCACTTGAAATTTAGCATGATTAATATATGTGGGTTTTTTCTCATAAAACAGTGTGCACTGTTGCAAAACTAGACATTAGCGCTATTCCTGCCTTGGAAAACTTACACTTTAATTATAGATAAAACCCCACAAGGAGAAAGAAATAGATGAAAAAACCTGCAGCTGCATAGCTGAAAGTGTTGCATAGTTTATGACTTAGAAACACTCTGTCAAAGAGGCTAGCCTGCAATTGCAGGAATTGAGACTTGGTAATTAGGATGTCCATTTCAGTCCTTTATTCTGTCCGATGTACTTTGGTCAATGACACCAAATACCTTTTTGTTCTTCACATGGGCAAAAGACTCCTTCATATCTTTGCCAAGTAGGCAACAGTCAGAAACAAGAAGAGTAAAGCATTAGACATACTGCAATGAGGTAGGTAAACTTTCTGTCACCGCATACCTCACTGTTGACTTTTGAATTTAGTATTCTGAAAGAGAGGATTTAACAATTATGTCTCAGGGGAAAACTTACAATATTACATGGATGGTATTACATGGAATTAAATATAAGGAGAAATAGAAATGTTCTGAATGAACTTGTTTTATTTGGAGAAAAAATAATTTCCACATCCTTCTCCCAAGCTATTTAGTAATAGTCTTGAAATATTTTCCTGATTTTCAGTCTTTATAACTAAAAAACTTTAGGAAATGGACTAGATTGTTAAACCAAACAAAGAAATTGTTTTCTTTCGTTGTTTTCTAGAAATAAAGCTGAAAATGCCTTCTTGAAAAGTATACTGCAGAATAGGAAAATATGGAAAAAAAAAAATAAATACAAGAAAAGCATTGGCTCATTTTCACAACACTTTTCACAATAATATGACTCCTCATCTAATTGATTGGAAAAGCAAAAAAAAATCTACTTAATTTATGAGAGTAAATAGGAGATGTCATTATAATCAAAGTCAAAAGAATGGACAGATTTGGACTTTCTTGAAATACAAAGTGTTTACAATAATATGAAAAGATAGGTAAGACAACACATTTGACTTACATAGGGGTTTTGTGTGTGTGTTATATAACAGGTTTTCATTATTATTCTATGCCAAGGAATGAAAATCTCTTTTAGCCCTTGAATATATTCCCAGTATTATAATTTCCATGGCTTTAGACCCAGAAGACACCATTTCTGTTTTTAGTGTAAAATCCTACCTGCATAGAAATCTTCAAGAAAGTTGTCATTGCCTTAAACTCTTTGAATATGTATGCACTACACAATGAAGGAAATACAGTCTGGAAATCACCATGAGGATCTCAGGAAAATTTTTTTCCTAATGGTATTGGACCCTTGAGATAAGTGGTACTGGTGGTTATTTTTGTTTGTTTGTATACAATTATGACTGAAAAGATATTTTTATATTTTTAGAATCCATTTCGGTGAGCAGCTTATTAGTCAGACTCATCCATCAAACAATGCTCAAACTGTAAGTATTCAGATTCTAGTTATACAGACTGTGCTTCTGTATAAATATAGGAATCATATAAATAATATGCACTATTTAGGCAATTGTTGAAATGTGTAGTTGTATGTTTGAAAGTTTAGAGCTAAGTACTCTGTTTGCCTGTTTACCTTTTCCTCAAGGTGACAGTGTGTATGTATCGAATAAATATTTGCAGGTGAACACGGATTTATTTTAAAATTTCTGATTATGTGTGATTTTTCTATTTAGTACTGTAGATGAACACTATGCACTGTAAATAGTATTAAAGCCTAAAATGCTGGCTTTTTCCTTTCAAGTTCCTTTGGACTTGCAAAAAATTAGAAAAAGAAAATTAATTGTCTACAACATCATATTCTTTTTTTGTTTTTGACTTAGCTGAAATGGTATTCAATTACACGAGAGCTTAAATTTTAACACTGATGAAGCAGATTAAAACCTATTCAGTCAGGCTGAAGTCTGATCAAATTTTGTGTGAAAGGTCATGTTAAAATAGCTTCCTATTTCTCGATCAGATGTTAATAATCTCTTACATTAAAACCATCTGAGAGAGATTTTACTTAGACAGAATGATTCACAGAATTTACAGAATCATCTAGGTTGGAAAAGACCTTGAAGATCATCCAGTATAAACATTTAATCTAACACTGACCATTCTCAACTACACCATATCTCTAAGAACTGTCAACCCTACTCTTAAACACCTCCAGGGATGGGGACTCCACCACTGCCCTGGGCAGCCCATTCCAACACCCAGCAACCTGTTTTGTAAAGAAATGCTTCCTAATATGTAGTCTAAACCTTCCCTGGTGCAACTTGAGGCCATTACCTCTTGTTCTATCACTTGTTACTTTGTTAATGCTACTCATCCCCAGTTCTCTCTGTAACCTCCTTTCAGGTAGCTGTAGAGGACAATGAGGTCTCCCCTCAGCCTCCTCTTCTCCAGACTAAACAACCCCAGTTCCCTCAGCTACTCCTCCTACGATGTGTGCTCCAGACCCTTCACCAGCTTTGTTGCCCTTCTCTGGACACGCTTAAGTAATTCAATGTCCTTTTTGTAGTAAGGGGCCCAAAACTGAACACAGTAATCGAGGTGCAGCCTCACCAGTGCCGAGTACAAGGGTAAGATCACTTCCCTCTCGCTGCTGGCCATGCTATTTCTGACACAAGCCAAGATACCATTGGCCTTCTTGGCCAGCTGGGCACACTGCTGGCTCATGTTCAGCCGGCTGTCAATCAACACCCCCAAGTCCCTCTCTGACTGGCACATCTCCAGCCACTGCTCCCCAAGCCTGTAGCGCTGCTGGGGGTTGTTGTGGCCCAAGTGCAGCACCTGGCATTTGGCATTATTGAAACTCCTACAGTTGGCCTTAGCCCATCGCTCCAGCCTGTTCAGGTCTCTCTGCAGAGCCTCCCTACCCTCGAGCAGATCAACACTCCCACCCAACTGGGTGTCATCTGCAAACTTACTGAGGGTGCACTCGATCCCCTCGTCTAGATCATCAATAAAGATGTTAAACAGGAGTGGCCCCAAAACCGAGCCCTGGGGGACACCACTTGTGACCGGCCGCCAACTGGATTTAACTCCGTTCACCACAACTCTCTGGGCCCGGCCATCCAGCCAGTTTTTCACCCAGCAAAGCGTGTGCCCATCCAAGCTGCGAGCAGCCAGTTTCGCCAGGATAATGCTGTGGGAAACGGTGTCAAAGGCCTTACTAAAGTCAAGGTAGACAACATCCACAGCCTTTCCCTCATCCAATAAGCAGGTCATTCTGTCATAGAAGGAGATCAAGTTTGTCAAGCAGGACCTCCCTTTCATAAACCCATGCTGACTGGGCCTGATCATCTGGTTGTCCCGCATGTGTTCTATGATGGTACTCTGTATGAGGTGCTCCATCAGCTTCCCGGGCACCGACATCAAGCTGACAGGCCTGTAATTTCCCGGATCATCCTTCTGACCCTTCTTATAGATGGGCGTCACATTGGCCAATTTCCAATCTGTCGGGACCTCCCTGGTCAGCCAGGACTGCTGGTAAATGATGGAAAGCGGCTTAGAGCACCCCAGCCAGCTCCTTCAGCACCCTCAGGTATATCCCATCCAGTCCCATATACTGTGTATGTCTATTTGATGCAGTAGGTCACTGACTGTCTCCTGGATTGCGGGGTGATCGTTCTCCCAGTCTCTGTCCTCTGGCTGAGGAGGCTAGATTCCCTCAGTACAACTAGTCTTGTTATTAAAGACTGAGGCAAAGAAGGCATTAAGCACCTCAGCCTTCTCCTCATCACTCATTGCCATGTTTCTTCCTGCGTCTAGCAGGGGATGGAGGCTCTCCCTGGTCTTTCTTTTGCTGTTGACATACTTATAGAAACACTTCTTGTTTTCTTTGACTGCTGAAGCCAGATTAATTTCTAACTGGGTTTTAGACCTCCTGACTTCCTCCCTGCAGAACCTCACAACATCTTTGTAATCATTGCGAGTGACTAGCCCCTTCTTCCAAAAGCTGTAAACTCTCCTCTTCTCCCTGAGTTGCAGCTAAAGCTTCCTGTTCGGCCAGGGTGGCTTTCTCTGCTGGCGGCTTCTCTTGCAGCCCCTGGGGACAATCTACTTCTTTTAGGCCTTTAAGCCTGTAAGGCTTCCTTTTTAACAAGTGTCCAGCCTTCCTGGACCCCTATACCCTTCAGGACCATCTCCCAAGGGATCCTGTCAAGCAGGTGCCCAAACAAGACAAAGTCAGCCCTTTGGAAGTCCAGGATGTCAGTTCTGCTGCCCACTCTCATGGCCTTTCTAAGAATAGAGAACTCTATTATTTCATGATCGCTGTGCCCTAGTCGGCCTCCAACCACCACATCATCCACCAGTCCTTCTCTGTTCACAAAGAGGAGGTCCAACAGTGCACCTTGTCTGGTTGGTTAACTCACCAGCTGTGTCAGGAAGTTATCTGCCACACATTCCAGGAATCTCTGGGACTGGTCCCGCTCTGCTGGGTTGTATTTCCAGCAGATGTCTGGGAAGTTAAAGTCTCCCACATGAACAAGGGCAAGTGATCATGAGATTTCTCCTAAATGCCTGTAGAATTTTTCATCCACCTCTTTGTCCTGGGTGGGTGGCCTATAGTAGACTCCTACTACAACATCTGCCCTGTTGGCCTTCCCCCTGATTCTAACGCAAAGACACTCCACCCTGTCTTCACTACACTTGTGCTCAAAGCAATCATAACAGTCCCTAACATACAGTGCCACCCCACCGCCTCTCCTTCCTTGTCTATCCCTCCTAAAGAGCTTGTAGCCATCAGTTGGCACACTTGAGTCATGGGAGACATCCCACCATGTTTCTGTAATAGCCACTACATCATAGTTTTCATGTTCATCATGGCTTCAAGCTCCTCCTGTTTGTTACCCATGTTGTGTGCATTGGTATACATGCACTTCAGATGGGCTGATGTCCCCAGCACCTTTTTGCATTTAGAGGTCCTAAGTCCATCCTGAGCTTTCACAGGTGTTACCACAGTTACTGATCCATCCATATCCCTTGCATCTTTGTTGTGCTGCAAGTCTTCATCCCTTGCCTCCACTGGGATAGCAGGGTGAGGGTCATCGCTGACACAACATCCCACACACTGTGGTAATCTACCCCGGGGCTTATGTCTGGGAGTTCCAGTTTTGTCCCCTTCCCCCTTCAAATCTAGTTTAAAGGTCTTTAATGACATGCATATGAAATGAAGAGGGTGCTACATTTGTTGTTATGATGAAATGCAATGAAAGGCTTTGTGAGAAGGAGAAAAGAGTTTGGAGTATGATGATTTTCTTGAAGATATGCAGAGTTAATGCAAGGGAAAAAAACCTGAGATACTGGGGGGAGGAAGAAAGGAAAAAAAAAAAAAAAAAGAGGGGTAGAAATGCCAGAATTAAAGACAGCTGGTCAGACCAGTTAGTTGCAATGTGCCAGAATTTTAATTTTGTGGTTTGTTCCTTTCTTTTTTTCTTCAAAATAATCAGTTTTCCTTTATAGCTGCCTTCATAAATATTCCACCATTTCTCCCTCTTTCTTTCTTCTACTTCTGCATTTTTTATGCCTTTATGTTAAAATCTTTATCATTTTTAGAGGAAAGCTAATTCAGTTATGTAGCATATTCCTCCTGCCTAAATGAGAAGGTCCTGGAAATTTTGAGTTCTTGAGGGTTTTGGTTTGGACCTTTCCCTGATCATTAATATTGTAAATATATTTTGGTTTAGTAATAAGTATTACCCTAGCAGTTTATCCATTAAGGACAGGAAAGGTATCTTTTTCCCTCTTTTGTTCTTCATAAACTTCAGTGTTTTTCCATGGTTTTATCTACATTTGTCAGTTTTTTATCTAGTGGTTCATTGCTATACCCAAATCAATTCTTAGCTTTTCCTAGAGAAATATTTTCTTTTTTTCTCATTTAAAAGAGGGAAAAAACATTGACATAGATCACACAGTTAATTTTTAAATAATGGATATTTCCTATATGTTGTTGTATACAGTAAAATTTTTAACTTTATCCACCAGTATCATTACATCATCCAGTCTATATTGATCAGAAACTACAGAGAGGTGTTTCAGTGTTTGTATTTGCATGTCAGTTTTGTAATTAAGCATTTCTAAATTCACACTGAATATTTTTAGAATTAGGATCAGCAGTGCTCTCCCTAAGATGTGTGGCCTCAACCCCCACCTTGGAGAGGCTGTTAAATGTCAGAGAAATCTTTTAGCAACAGCTGAGTAGATCCACAGGACTCCTCTGCTTTGCCAGTAGCTTAATCCCCTGTGGAAAGACTTTATCTCAATTTGTGTGGGAGACTACTATTTAGCATTCAGTAAGTAGGCAAGGCTGTTCTCCTACAGTGATGACCTCCCTGACCTACTAGACCATACCAAAAATTACGCTGATCCATTAGAAAGATTAAGACAAAGACAATAATAGTTCCTCTGATTTATCTTTCTGTTTTTATGAAAAGTTCACAAGTTTGCCAAAAATGACAGACAGGAATAGATAATCTCTGCTTTTTATCACTCAGATCAGACAGACTTAATGTGACCAATGAAAAGACAAATGCTGTGCTTCTATTTGTGGAGGCCGAACAAAGAATAGATCATTTTTTTTCCCCTAGGAAACATCAAGTTAAAATTCTTTACTTTGAGGACCAGAGTAATAACTCAAGTGACATTTGGCAAGGTGAAACAAGTAGACAATTATTATTACTAATGTACATTTGTTTCAGTATTTGACACAGACAAGGTCAGAGAGCATTGACCATTTCCTCTACAAAACTATTCTGCAGTCACTCAGGGTACGTGACATTCAATGAAATCTCTAGTGACACAAGGGATTTTGTAGGTGATATTAACAACAAATGTAGATGAAGCTTTATTTTTTTTTTTTGTGCTTGGAATTTATCCATCCTTTTCTGCCAAATCAATGGAGTCTGATTATAGAATTAACTGCAGAAACCATCACATATTTTGGGAATGTCATGGTTGGGTAATTAGAAATAGCAAAGCTGTGCAAATAATTTATCAATAAAGGTGAAATGGCAAAGTTGCGTTTTATCCCGTTAGCAAAGAGGTTAAAAAACAAAAAGTGAAGAAAAGTTTTTGGTTTTGTTGTTTGGGGTTTTTTTAATTTGTTGCAGAGCTATGAATTTGCAAGCAACTGAAGCTAGGTGAGGCATGTCACACTGCATGATAGAAGGACAGAGGAAGAAAAAGTTAATATCTACCTTGCATTTTCATGTAGTTTCAATCTGATTCTTATCAGGAATATATGAGAACAAGGAAATATTGTTTTGTGGTCATTTTCTGATTCTTAGAAATAATCTTCCAGGTTCTATTCTAGAACAGTGTACAAATCTACTGCTGTTTCTTGCAAATGTACTAACGTTTAGTTATTCAATAAAATAATTTGTTTGAGTATATTTCTCTGTTAATATTTTTCATACAGTGTTCACTAGGATAATTTATAGTAATAATATTTAAAGCACTGAATAACTGAGGTTTGAAAGGACCTCTGCAATTCATTCAGTCTAACCCCTCTGCTCAAGCAAGTTAGCTAGAGTAGATTGCCCCAGGACCATGTCCAGTTGTGTTTTGAGTATTATCAAATGGGAGACTCCACAATATCTCTGGGCAACCTGTTCCAGTGTTTGATCATACTCACAGTAAAAAGGTGGTTTGTGTTGTGTTTAGACTGATTTTCACATGTGTTAATTTGTGCCCATTGCCTCTTGCTCTGTCAGTGGTCACTACTGATAAGAGTCTGGCTCCCTCATCTTTATTGCCTCTAATCATTTATACACATTGATAAGATCTTCCATGAGACTTCTCTTCTCCAGTTGGAAGCATGTTACCTCTCAGCCTCTCTTCATATGAAAGTTGGTCCAGTCCCTTGTCATCTTTGTTGTCTTTTGTTGGACTCACTCAAGTAAGTTCATATCGTTATTGTATTGGGGAGCCTGGAACAGGACCCACCCACTGATGTGTCTCACCAGTGCTGAGGAGGGCAGGAAGGAACACTACTCTTGACCTGCTGGCAGTGGTCTTCCTAAGGGAGCTCAGGATGCTGTTGGACTTCTTTGTGGCAAAGAGCACATTGCTGATTCATGCCTCGCTCACCAGGACCACCAGTACATTCTCTGTAAAGCTGCTTTCCAGCTTATTGGCCTCCAGCATGCACTGGTGTTGGGGTTACACCTCTGTAGATGTAGGGTTTTGCCCTTCCCTTTATTGAACTTCATGAGATTCCCCTCTGCTGATTTCTCCAGCCTGTCCAGGTCTCTCTGAAGACCTCTTTTCCATGGCTTACACCCTAGCTGATCAAGAACTGTAGTCCTGACAGAGTGGTTAAGATGAATCTATGTCTGAATTCTCTTTTCTCCAGCTTGGTAGTGGACATCTACTTTAAGAAATAGTAGGAATATCAAGGAAAATATCTTATATCTCAGTTAATAGCGATAGGACTACAAATGAGAGGCATAAACTAGCATACTGAAAACCTGGGACATTCTAAATATTATTTTTGTAAAAGAAATAACGATCTGTTTTATATGCATATTTCACTGTACTGGTGTTTATTCTTTGACAGAAAACAAACAAACAAGCAAACAAACAACAAAAACCAAACAAACATAAAACCAATAGTAGATCACAGAGAACTAGCTTACCAGGCACTTGCACTTGTTTTTGCACAGAAATGGATGTAGCTGCCCATCATAACTTTAGGCACACATGTTTTAAAATATTACGCTTTTGACTTGTCCCTGTTTGACCATTTTTTTGAATGTGGATAATGGGAAGTGAATAATTGTGTGAAGCATTCTGAGAGTAGTAAGTTGAGGGGGAAAAAAAACATCTGAGTAACATTCTGTCATCTTTACCCAATTATTCTCTACTGAGTTCATAAAAATACTCTCTTGTGCACCATTGAGCTTGTTTGTTTAAGAAAGAGACAATAAGAAATGGTAAGAATGCCAGATTCTGAATATTGGTATTAAGAGAAAATACAGAGATTAAAATACTAATAAATTCTCTGATGATTCCACTGTGTAGTTCTTATTTAATCTTACACAACCAAGAAAACTGACAGAAACAGCAACCCAAAGCTACTTTTGTATAAACTAGACCTCCTGAATAATACTTCCATTATAAATTTTCACTCGCAGCACCATAAATAACATGAAAATACACTGTACATTACACAGAATTGGTTTTCAACCTCTTATGCCCCTTACTACATCATATAGGAACAAAACCTCACTGTAGACAACTCATGTAAAACTTTTAGCATTCAAAAGTCAGACTGATTTCTCACTTCTGTGAAGAAAACAATTCTGAATTATTTTATACCATAGAAATAATTTGCTTTTATTTTATTATGGTAGTACTTTAAAATGAGAAAGAGAGTGGGAGAGGAATGGGCTGAATACCAGACCTATTTGTCATAAATCAGAAGAACTGCATGTAAATAAAAAAATCATGAGGTACTTGATTTTTTGGCCTTTTTCTGAGTCCTTGGTCTTGGAGAAAAAGTAATAAGTCTGTATTTGTCTGTCCTGTTATTCATACTACAGGAAACCAAATAGCTAAACCATCTCCCACAAAGACACCTTCAATCAGTCTGAGACATACATAGCAGGTGACTTCTGTCTGTACAAAACAAAGAAGAAGAAAGGGCTATTTACAGAACTAACCGTTCACATGACCCCAGTTTTCAATCACTCAATTCACACTACAGGCACCAGAATCTTTGTATCCTAATAATAATTCTGCAGATTCTCATAAGGCTTTTTTTGTTCAGACCTTGCTAACTTTCAAATTCACAAGCTCATTCAATCAGAAAGACTTCTTCCTGCCCTGTGACTGAATGTGTTCTTGATCAGAAATGAGCAATCACTGAAAGCATCATATAAAATCTTTTCAGAGTGTACTTCAATTTGGCCAATGGACCATGCTAAAGCACCACTTTTACATCTTGAAACCTTTATGACTGCTGTAGAGAAATCAGAGCTGCAAGGCATCATTGAGTTAAGCTAAAACATCAATTCCTGTTAAAGGAAAAGAATGGAGGGAAGCAAGTCCTAGCTAGGTCCTACCACAGAAACAGTTGCATCCTTTGTAATTGGAACACTTCTGACACTTAGTAACCCTTTCTCCACTCTGGTTCCCAGTGTTACCATGAGTAGCACAAACATGCCAAGGCTCAAGAATGGAATATTATTGTGTTACACACATTATGGTCCTTATTTTTCTGTATGTGGGATGGATTATCCAGCAATTTGGGCTTTTTCTGCCTTTTGGCATAAACACACATCATTCTGCAGTATGGACTGCTTCGAGGCACTGCAGAGTTGGCGTAACACAGCTGTACATGACATCCCCTCCTTCAGTGGGATTAGTAGCTAACCTGGACAACTGGAATGTGCAGGCAGCCTGACTGAAAACTGACTACCTTTGTAAACACTGTGGACACATGAGGTAAGCTACAGGATTCTCAAATTCATGACAACCTTATTCAAGAAAAAGAAAACTCCCTTGTTGATATTAAAAATTCCTAATAATAATAAATACCCCTTATATTTCAAAAATAAGCAACTGAATTTCATGCACTAAACTTTTAATTTAATAAAGGATATTCCTAAAAATATTTAACAGGATCATCACAGGAAAATAAGCAGCAATCTATGCTGAAGTTAATTTACAAAATTAATAATTTCAAAAATATTACATTTTTCTGATGTTGAAAGTTCATTTCTAATACACATAGCCCATTAAGAAAGCACTAGTTCTAAGAAAGTATTAATCTCTGATTTAAACTGGGCCACACTGAGTGTGGGCAATTTATATGCTGAGAAGAGTAAGTATGTTTGATATCTCTTTTAAAACTATATTTCAGAATATACTATCTATGGAAAAATGAGAAATGCTTTCAGTAACAATTATAAGCTTGAAATAACACATAGCTACTGCAATATATTTTTTAAATTAGGAGTATCGTCTTGCTTATTTTCAGAGTTGATACATTTCAGTATTGGTTTTTGTTATACAACATAATCCTCTCTGAAGAATTTGAATATGGCATTACAAGGTAGACAGTCTTATTCAGTGGTAAACAGCATGTTCATTTTCTGTTCTTCAATGAGTAGTTTCAGAATCATTATGTTATTCAATTCCCAAATGTAAAAAAATTTGTGGAATATTACAGCATCACCAATTATGATTCAGCAGCCTGATATAACTGAGTACAATCACCCAGCATTTACACAATTAAATATGTGACTCTTGCTGATGCTAGTGGAAAAATCAATGGATGATTAATATTATGGAAATGCCAACAACAATCCCAGGATTGGACTGAGAGGATTGAAAATGAATTGCTGACAGCAGGAAATACTCCAGGAAGATATAATAGTGAAAAATGGACAAAAATAGCAGTTATTCTTGCTGAACTTTATTGACTATCAGGAAGGAAGGTTTATACACTGGCTAAGGAAAAAGAAACAATCTATAATGTGTCATAGAAAAATAACAGCTGTTAGAAAAAAGCTTTTAGAAAGACAGGAAATAATCTTACTTATATTTCTCTCTGAGAAGAGAAAGTATGATTTTTTAGGTAAGAAAATAACATTTAAAATGTCTAATCGCATATAGCAAAGTTACAATTTTTAGATATTTTTATATAAATGCTCATTTGAAAGGCACATATATTTTAAAAATGTCCACATATTGATAAAAGGATTTGGGTATTATTTTTCTATACACAATTAATGTATAAATTCATTCTAGAAAATCTGTTTGGTTTTTGTTTTGGTTTTTTTTTTTTTTTTACTTGTGCTTGAAATTGAACTTTCTTGGGTTTACATATTCTGCTCAAAATCATGTGGATATAGCAAAAAATAAGTTAGTGCTTTGCATTCTTATTCATATCTGAGTAAAGCATTTCCTAAACTTTCAAATAACTAGATACCAGTTCTCTAGGGTCATCTGGGAATACATCTTCAGGTGTTAGAAATTCTCATAGCTTGAATCAAGCAAACATGCAAGAGCTGAATATTTTTGCTAAAGTATAAAAGATAATCAAAACATATCATGTCAACCAGATAGACCAGCTGTGCATAGCAAATCTAATGAAGTAGAAAATATTTTGTACAGAATCCTTATGCACTGTTCCATAAGTAATTACTGATACCTTTCTACCAAAAAGACTCAAAATGTTTTACAGCAACCTATGTCAATTGCTGGTGGTAGGAATTAAAAGTCTGTCCAAAGAGAAGGCCAAAAGCCCTGTGCTGGATCCTTATGCTTCTTTACAACTTTCTTCCTGATTATTTGGAGAACTTTTAGGGTTTCTTTTGCAATTAGCATGGTCTCCCATTTTCTTGAGAGGGAGACTTACTGTGCAGAGTTGGCTTACTCCTAAATACAGTATTAGGAGTGAAGTGAAACCTTGATGAAAATGGTGAGAATTACAGGACAATTGTGAAAAGGAGTTAAACTTCCCTATGAAACACAGATAGTTAAAACAGAAGAAAACCTTGGCCAAAACCAAGCCCTTTAGAAGACAGGACTAGAAGTGTGAGCCCTCTATTCATCTGCAGGACTTTTCTTAGAGGACAGATGCAGATACAAAGGATTTGGTAGCCTCCGAGGCAGTTGCACATGCCAAAAAGAATAGACCCATCCCAGACACAATGGTGACTGCAGCCCCAGCATCAGTCAGAGAAGCACATGCTTTATTGACCTCTTGAAAAGAGGTCTTTAGTTTAGTATTCTCCACCTGAAATATAGCTGAATTTGCTACTGGAACTGCCTTACCCTTATTAATAACCCCAGGAAACACTTCTATTTAACAAATAAAGCATATAATTGTATAGTTCCCACACTGTGGTCACAGCTATCCCTACCTGGAACCAGCTGGAGCTAAGACCTATGCTCACTCTGGTGTAATATCCTTTGTAAACAGAGAGCATTTATACACTTTTGCATCGAAAGAAGAACCTCCTCTTGCATTTGGTGATGGTTCATTTCCAAAAAGGGTAGGCACTCTTCCTTTCAGCTCCCTGACAACAGATGTTGAATTCAACAAATGCTTTAAAAAATGTTAGCAGCTGGGGTCAAAATGTCTGTTCATGACATGAGCTGTCAGGGTGTACATTCGGTGCCTAGAAGAGTCACAGGAGCAGTTGTAATAATTTATTTCTCGTGTAACACTTTCAACAAATACTGTTGGCAGATGATGTTAATTCTTGTAGAAAACAAGACAATAAAGACATTAGTATTAATACTTCATAAAATTAGATCAATTGAATTGAGTTGTAAAAATGTAAAACAATAGTAACCATTTTTAGTGTGTTATCTAACATAATACAATAATACTTCAAGCAGAAGATCTTTTAGTCATGCTTCTTCAGAGAAGATATGTTCTTTTCCCTCTGTAAGTTGTCTTCAAAAATCAGTCTCTTATTTCTATTTTTGGATCTTTGTTTAGTTGACTATGTACCTGATAAAACATATTTTCTTCATGTTGCAATATGGGCATTGTCATTTCATGAATGTGTATGGATACAGCTCGTTAGTTGACATAAGTGAACCAAGTGTAAGTTTGTATTGTATTCAGAACAAACAATATGAAAGATAACATTAGTCCAAGAAGGGACATACTATTTAATTGAATTTTCTCATACAATACCTGAACTGCAGTTGGACTACAGCATATTTTTCTTCATTTGATTGCACATACCTCAGTTTACTCTATAAAGGTCAAAATTTCCATTAGGAGTGGTAGAGCTAAGTAGTCACACTAGGCTTTTAAACTATATTTTAAACTAAAACCAAAACAAACCAACCAAGCAAAAAACCCTTTAAACCCCCCTATGTTTCCCTACTTCTCTTCCATTGCTCTTTCATTGCATTGTTCTGAAATCACTGTATGAAAGTGTTCAATATCATTTTCTCTTCTCTTTCTTTGAAAATGTCTATGTGACAATTTCAGGTGCCACATCCTCTCTTGCTGAACTTTTTGACTTCTTAAGCCAATTACTCAAAGATTATCACTCTGAGATATGCTCCTTAAAAGTGTCTCTTGCTGACAACCCTGTTTATGTCTCAGAAACCTGGTGGTACTCTGTCTCCAAAAAATATTCAAACTTCCCTGTGCATGTTTTCCAGGCTTTCATTTGTTTTTCTTGTCTTTCCATTATCTCTGCCTCTAACCTTCTTCATACCAGCAGTAAAGAATGAAGGTGAAGGATGATGTCTGAATTAATGGCACTGTTGAAGACTATTCCCTAAGAATGCTGTGAAAGAGACTTGCTCAAAGGATGAAATACAGAACCTAGAAGATGGATTTAAGTGACAGACTCTGACTTTTATGGAGACTGATGGTCCTCCTAGCCTTTGATATAATGAAATGTTCTTTATGTGACACTGTTGAAAACAAAAGACATGCAAGCTTCAGATATTTTCCTAATTGAGCCATGCAGTCCAGATGGTTGCTAAGATTTCTTTCTTTGAATGTAGAGAATAAACTGAAAGAGGTGTCAGATTAATTTACGTCCATGACATACTACAACTCCATTTTACACAAGTTCTGTTTACATGGATTTTTCTAAAAATTCAAATTTTTCTCCATAAACTTAAAAGATCTGTACTGGGACCAGTACTGTTTAATATCTTCATGAATGACATAAACCGTGGGACCAAGAGCACCCTCAGCAAGTCTGCGGATGACACCAAGCTGAGTGGTGTGGCTGACAAGCTTAAGTGATGGGATTTCATCCAGAGGGACTTGGACAAGCTCAGGAAGTGGGCCCATATGAACCTCATGAGGTTCAACAAGGCCGAGGGCAAGGTTCTTCACTGAGACAACCCCCAGTATCAATACCAGCTGGTGGATGAAGGGATTGAGACTAGCCCTGTGGAGAACAATGTGGGGGTACTGTTGGGTGAAAAGCTGGACATGAGCCAGCAATGTGTGCTTGCAGCCCAGAAAGCCAACCATATCCTGGGCTGTATCAGAAGTGTGGCCAGCAGGTCAAGGGAGGTGATTCTGCCTCTCTACTCTGCTCTTGTGAGACTCCATCTGATGTAGTGTCCAGCCTTGGAGTCCTCAATACAGTAAAGACATGGACCTGTTGGAGCAGGTCCAGGGGAGGGCCACAAAGATGAGCAGAGGGATGGAACACCTCTGCTATGAGGACAGGCTGAGAGACTTGGGGTTGTTCAGCCTAGAGAAAAGAAGGCTCCAAGGAGACCTTATTGTAGCCTTTCAATAGTTATATTGCAGCCTTTCAATACTTAAAAGGGACTTACAAGAAAGTTTGAGACCGACTTTTTAGTAGGGCTTGTTGTGATAGGACAAGGGGTAATGGTTTTTAACTAAAAGATGGTAGGTCTAGAATAACTATAAGGAAAAAATGTTTTACGATGAGGGTGATGAAACACTGAAACAGGTTGTCCAGAAAGGTAGTAGATGCCCCATCCCTGGAAACATCAAGGTCAGGCTGGATGGGGCTCTGAACAACCTGATGAGCAGATGTCCCTGCTCATTTCAGCGGGGTTGGACTAGATGATCTTTAAATGTCCCTTCCAACCCAAACTATTCTATGATTTTATGAAAATTCATACACCTGTGAACATCAGATGCTCAATAAACAGCTTCTCAGTCCTTGCCTTTCTTATACACAATGATGTTAAAGATGGTGAACTTTATATAGAATAGATTATACTTACAGTGTAACCTCAATGGTAGTAATGAAATAACAGTAATGTGGCATTGTGTCTTGCTGTTATCAGACATCAAGTTTTACATTAGGTGCTAGAATAGGAATTATTTTTCTCAGGACTGTCCTGAAAGGGAACCTCAGATAGATGGAAGCACCCTCTCTTAAGAAAGACCTACAATATACCCAAAACAATTTTCATTCAAAAATCTAGGTGTACAGCAAATTTGCTTGTATGTTTCCTTTCATTTAGGAAAAAAATGCCAAACCTAACTGAACAATCTTCCACTGTGGTTTCATTTGGACACATCTGTAATCTAGTTTATATAGTTATTTAATATATTAATATACATTACAAAATGTTGATGTCTCTCTATTTGTTCTTTTTTTTTGTCTATATGGAAAGTGATTTTCTGAGCCTTTGAAATACTAGTAGGACAAAACAATGCATTAAAAAAAATTTGTAGATGTCTCTGATAGGCAGGAAGGGAGCCAAGGAGGGCAGAAAAATCTTCTTCCATATGTTCCTCTGACGGTGACAAAATCCTGGCATCTCTTTAAGTTTGATTACCTACATCTTCATTCCAAGACGTGAATGTGAATTTATCTGCTTAATGTTGCAAGTTGTTGATACAGAACCATTGGTAATGGCCAGCAGAAACAATTATGGCTACAGGAACCCAATTACTGGCAGTTGCAATATTATTTACAGTACATGACAATTTAATTAAACATCTGCTTGTATTTATTCCTAAACAAAAGGACTGTTAATGTTGTGTCCTGAGAAATTAAACAGGGATGCAGGAATACAAAGGGATTCTACAACATCCTTGTATAACAAATATGTGAAAATGGACCCTGTTTAAATCATCTTTTGCCTCTCCAAAAACAATTTGCCAATTTTTACCACTGGTTTATCTCATACCTTGAGTCTCTTATATAAACTAAAAGAATGACAAAAGATCATAACAACTGACACTTGGGGAAGATTAGCAGGGAAGACAATTTATAAATCTCTAAAACTGCAGAAATTCTTTCATATTTTTTACCAAGGAACTTTATGGTACATTAAGGTTTCAAATGGGTCATATATTGGCATTCTGGCTTTGACAATGCAATAGTTCTGACCAGTATACCAGACTTTCTGGAACACACCTACCCTTACACAAACTACTGAGAGCAAAGACATTATGTTTTCTTGGATTACTATTGGATATTGTGAAAGCATAATATAGGACAGGATTGATTATTTTTGTATGGTCTGCCTTCACTGGAAATCTCAAGAGACAGTTGTGTTTGGAAGTTTTGTGTAGTGAAGTTTGCAGTTATTAAAAAGTAATTATGTGCTAAAATCAGACATGATTGTTCTCAAATATTAGAATGCAATTGGATAGTACTATATGTGACAGAAAACCTTTTTGTCTTTTTAATAGTATTGTGCCCCCTGTAGAGTTCTATGTATATAAAGGTATATGTGGGTGTGCTTGTGTGGGTGTGCATGTTTAAATATAAAACATTTTAGCTATTCATTTAAATTAGCCAAGGATTTTCTGGTTTGGAAATATTTTTTCTGAAGAAAACAATCCTTTTACTGATATGTGGAACATATTTATCTTGTTGATCAGGCAGGCAGCGGAAAGGAACTGACTTGAGCATGGAGGCACATCTAAAGAGAGGTGACTTCATCAAGATCAGGAGAGGAACGTGGCATATACACATACTTTGGCAGCCAATACTCAGCTTTCCTTTGGTGTTTACGGAATCATGACACATAACTGCTTTGTAACAAGGATGTTTGTAAAATTTACAAGTTTGATTTCAGCTGAGTTTAAGTTTAACAAAGTCTTCAGCATATTTGACTAATCTCTTGATTGCAGGTGGTGAGCACTGCATCAAGAACTAACTTCTGCTGGCTAGCACAGTCTATATTTTATGACAGGCTAGGAAGATTTACAGGCTTATGTGAGGGATTCATATTTACAAAACAATTGAAACCCTCCAGAATCAAAAGACACTAAGGAAGATTGCAGGCATCCCAATACCACATATCACTTGGTTTGGGTACCAGGTAGCCCTACCTTGAGCATGCTACTGGCTCCCTGTGGGGAGGGACGCAGGAGAATAATTTGCATGTATAGAAGCATTTTTTATTCCTTTTTCATGAAGATACATTATAGATCACAAAAGAATACATTACGGTATTGGCATTGTAATACAAGCAAAGAGAAAAGTTTCTGGTAAATTAAAAAATTCCAAAGTAAAATTAAAAAAAATTGATGTATATTAAAGCAGAAGGGGAAATTCAAAATGTAACTGAGGGATGAAACCAGCACCTGGCCAAGGCATTCCATGTTGATGCTCACATGATTGGTGCTGGCGTAAGTGTATATAAGGAATTAGCTTGTAATGCATCTTTGCAGACTCCTTGTCCAATACACTGTTCATTAATTTATATATATATATATTTAAGCAGAAATGTGTGTTTAATTCACCTCAAGGAGTACAGTAAAAAAATCCCCTACAAGACATCCAATCAAAACCCTCAAAAAAATTTTTTCCCCACCCCGAACTGTGGAATTTCATTCACATTTGACAATTGTGTCACAGAACCACAGAATCATCTAGCTTGGAAAAGACCTTGTAGATAACCCAGTCGAACCATTAACCTAACACTGACTGTGCTCAACTACACCATATCCCTAAGCGCTATGTTGACCCTACTCTTAAACACCTCCAGGGATGGGGACTCCACCACCTCCCTGGGCAGCCCATTCCAACGCCTAACAACCTGTTCTGTAAAGAAATACTTCCTAATGTCTAGTCTAAACATGCCCTGGTGCAACTTGAGGCCATTTCTTCTTGTCCTAACACTTCTTACTTCATTAAAGAGACTCATCCCCATCTCTCTGTAACCTCCTTTCAGGTAGTTGTAGAGGACTATGAGGTCTCCCCTCAGCCTCCTCTTCTCCAGACTAAACAACCCCAGTTCCCTCAGCCGCTCCTCGTACGACATGTGCTCCAGACCCTTCACCAGCTTCGTTGTCCTTCTCTGGACACGCTCAAGTAATTCAGTGTCCTTTTTGTAGTGAGGGGCCCAAAACTGAACACAGTAATTGAGGTGCGGCCTCACCAGTGCCAAGTACAAGGGTAAGATCACTTCCCTGTCCCTGCTGGCCACGCTATTTCTGATACAAGCCAGGATATCATTGGCCTTCTTGGCCATCTGGGCACACTGCTGGCTCATGTTCATCCAGCTGTCAATCAACACCCCCAGGTCCCTCTCTGACTGGCAGCTCTCCAGCCACTCCTCCCCAAGCCTGTAGCGCTGCTGGGGGTTGTTGTGGCCCAAGTGCAGCACCCGGCATTTGGCATTATTGAATCTCATACAGTTGGCCTTAGCCCATCGCTCCAGCCTGTCCAGATCTCTCTGCAGAGCCTCCCTACCCTCGAGCAGATCAACACTCCCACCCAACTGGGTGTCATCTGCAAACTTACTGAGGGTGCACTTGATCCCCTCGTCTAGATCATCAATAAAGATGGCCCCAAAACCGAGCCCTGGGGGACACCACTTGTGACCGGCCACCAACTGGATTTAACTCCGTTCACCACAACTCTCTGGGCCCGGCCATCCAGCCAGTTTTTTACCCAGCAAAGCGTGCAATCATCTAAGCCTCAAGCAGCCAGTTTCGCCAGGAGAATGCTGTGGGAAACGGTGTCAAAGGCCTTGCTAAAGTCAAGGTAAACAACATCCACAGCCTTTCCCTCATCCAATAAGCAGGTCATTCTGTCGTAGAAGGAGATCAAGTTTGTCAAGCAGGACCTCCCTTTCATAAACCCATGCTGACTGGGCCTGACCATCTGGTTGTCCCGCATGTGTTCTGTGATGGTACTCTGTATGAGGTGCTCCATCAGCTTCCCGGGCACCGACATCAAGCTGACAGGCCTGTAATTTCCCAGATCATCCTTCTGACCCTTCTTATATATGGGTGTCACATTGGCCAATTTCCAATCTGTCGGGACCTCCCTGGTCAGCCAGGACTACTCTTAAATGATGGAAAGCGGCTTGGCGAGCACCCCAACCAGCTCCTTCAGCACCCTTGGGTGTATCCCATCCAGTCCCATAGACTGTGTATGCCTATGTGATGCAGTAGGTCACTGATTGTCTCCTCCTGGATTGCGGTGAGGTTGTTCTCCCAGTCTCTGTCTTCTGTCTGAGGAGGTTGGATTCCCTCAGCACAACTACTCTGAGGCAAAGAAGGCTTTGAGCACCTCAACCTTTTCCTCATCACTCGTTGCCATGTTTCCTCCTGCATCTAGGAGGGGATGGAGTGTCTCCATGGTCTTTCTTTTGCTGTTATCCATAGGTTACAAGTGTGTTTTATTGGTAACATCATACTTAGATCATCTTATTTTGGGGTAAAACTTGTCAGCATGTTTTACATATGCCAGAGTATGTTGGAAAAACCTAGCTTGACTTTACTGGTGACTTTACACGACACAAGATGATACTGGTGTTAATAAAACAGCCTTACTGTCTAGTTTTAAAAGAATTAAAATGGACAAATGAATGCAAAAAAAGCTTAATTCTTCAGAATAAACTATTAGAGTAACGGATTAAAATTAAACTATGCAAGTTTTTGGTTTGTTTTGTAATTAAGATCACAGTCCAGCTAGTGAATCATTTATGAAACATAACAACAAGATTCTGTTTTCATACTTTCCATAGTCAATAATGCTACAAAATTTAATACAGTCAGCAAATACAGTCAACATGAGGAATGTGACAAGGCAGGTAATTGTGGGTTATAACTCAGCCAACTGCTATCTGTCATCAAGGCCAGACAGAAACTGAAAGATAGCTCTTTAGCACTAACACAGCGTAGAGATTTTGTTGGTTAGCAACACTTTGCCCATAAAGGAAAGACACATAAATTCCTTGTAAATTGAGGCCTGCTGAAATACTCACTACTTTCATCAGAGGAAGAACCCAGCTCTCTCCTGAAGGACATGCCCCTAAGCTTTAGGCAAACAGTAGCAGATGTATTTCTTTAACAGATCCTGTTACATGTGTAGTAGACTGACAGTTAGCAACTTTCATTTGTCTATAATGTTGTAGAACTCTGCTTAAAACCTTCCATTTGCCCATGAGCATCCTGAAAAGGATGACACCAAGGTCTTCTGAAAGCATTAAAAGATTGTAATCTACAAAAAAATTATGTTGGTACTTGAAACAGAGAAAATGTTCTTATATGTTCAGAACAGAAAATATTTGAGTATCATAAATCTAGACTACAGTCTTACCTGAGTTTCTCTTTGTTCTAGTGATCACTGTTTATGCAAAATAAAACCAAGTAGAACATACGACAGCTTTGTCTCCTGACTCCTACAATAGGCTAAATAGGCCTCAAGCTGAATTTTCTCTTCTTTTTACAAGTTATCTCTTCAGATGAGCACTATAAGCCTCCCTACATTGATCTACTGAAGACCCTCAAGCAACCTTGCTGGATCGATTTAAGGAATTTTAAACTACATTTTTTGCACCATCCCTCTGTGCAGATACAGAAAGGAATTTCTAGTAATAAAGAGTTTTCTGATATTTTCATTCTGAATCTTTTGTAAGCGTGAAAACTTACTTTTTATTTTTAAAAATAAAAAAGATGTTTTAAGACACAGAAGATGTATTACACTCGCACTGTCCTGTAAGCTGTAGAGTTTCTTATCACAAAAAGATTTATATTCCATGATCTCAAAGATGCATTGCTTTTTACAGATGCTATTGCAGCTGGGAAGACGGGAATAGTAAATTTTTCACCACATGTGTAAAAGAGAGATAACTGGTTTGCTAAGTATTTTTATGTGCAAAGTAATGGATCATATTAATCACTTTCTGGCTCAAGTAGAGATTTAAGAGGGCTTTCACCTAATATATATCATCAGCTGTATTACATCATATAGTAGTAAGACGTACACTAAAGTGATTTTTTTGTGCATGTGTATGTGTTCACACATGAATATTCACACATGGATTTGGGGGTAAGAGGATGAGGGACCAAGGAAGGTAACTAAACCCTTTCTTCTGAGCCTTTTGATTTTTTCTCTAGGAAAACTTTCACCTGATCATTGCTGTCTGAAAACACTAAATCATCTTAAATGGGATAGAGGCTTGCAAGATATTATCTACATGCTCAGCATCAAGCCTGGTTCAGCCTTGGGAATGATGTAGGGTTATTATGAAATCCTTCCTTTCAGCACTGTGCAAGTTTTCTGTGATTATGTTTTTTTCCTGTAAACAGAATTCTAAATTTAAACGAGTTATATTTCAGCAGTAAAATATGATAATGTCCTCGTGATTTTGAAGGGTTTAACACTAACTAACTGGTCTGTACAAAAGCTTTTGTTGCAGAGGAAAAGGGCTTGCTGCAATTACCTGTGAAGCTTGCATAAAATTTGGAAAAGGAGAGTGGCATACTGTCATTGAACTCCTAATTCTGATGCTGGTGGTTTTCTCAGATTTTTTTGTGGAGTCAGTCCTATTCTTGGGTGTACTGCAGCAATCCATCTTAAAAGCTATAAATAGATAAGATCAAGTCTGGGAGGTAAGAGGAGGGCATGGTGGAGATATGCCAGACTCAATGAAAATGGAAAGGTGATTTTTGGTTAATACCACTATTCAGATGTCTGCAATAGAGATGGGTCAGATAAGTGGACTGAGGTTTTAAACTACTTCGATAGTTAAAGTATAGATGTCCTTGAAGAAGGGCAATGTTATTCCTGCCAGAACCTCAGAATGTTTTGCTAGTCCTCCAAGAAGCCTGTGTGAAGAATAATCTGAGATACTCCCTCCTCATTTAGTCACAAATGGGTTTTTGTGTGATTTTTCTCTTCAACATTGCAGCAATTAGGGAATATCTTTCCTTATTTCTGTGTTTAAGATGTTGGTTTTGATCAGGGCAGCTTTTGCAAGCCATTTGGCTTATTGTCTACCAGATCATTTCGCAAGCAAGAATTATTCCTTGGAGAGGAAATAAGAATAAAAGAAGCCAGGGAGAGGAAAAGGCCAGGGACGTTGACCTGAGTATCTGAACGTAAAGCTGAACTGTCCTCCTGTCACTGTGACTTCCAAGTAGCTTTAAGAGTCCCAAGAGATGTGGGATCTTTGAAGAAGCACGTAAACATTACAGCTATGAATCTTCAATCATTCCAATCCCCTCCTATGACAAAATAAGTCTCTGCTGAGGTATTAGTAGTAAAAATACAACTATTCCCACCCATCTAACAATCTTTACAACTATCTTAGATTAAGGAACAATGCCTCAAACTAGTTTTGGAAACTGAGATTTGTAGCACCCAGCTGAAATCCCCAAGGGAAACTTTGACTAGAACAATGCTTTTTCACTGAGTGCTTCTGAAAGGCTAGTAATAAGGAGCCTAAATTTCAACAGACAGTACTTTACATCACATATTGAGAAACACATTTTATACTAAAATACACAGGGAGGCTGTAAAACTGGCTCAGTTTTAATTTTTGGAAGAAACGAAGTATAAAACCTGCTTCTACTAGCTTTTCCTACTTTTTGTCTTCTCTTCCCCTCACCCCCACATTGGAGTTCTGTAACTTTATACTGGCTATATAAGTTTAGAAGTACAGGGATATGATGCTTCGAATTGAGCTTTGATGGGTAATTTTTTTCTATTCCTTCATATTCAGTCATTAAATTTTGGAATTAAAAAAAGTACAAATAGAGAGCAGCTGTGAGACAGAGCTTTGGCTAAGTATAGCTGAGAACTAATGTTCTCAAAACCTAACTTAAACAAGAACAGACAAAATAAGATTGTTAAAAATACTTTCTTTTAAAGTAGCTTTTCTTTTTGTTTTGGGAGATTGGGCTGGGTGAGTGGGTATTTATTACTTTATTTCTTTCCAGAAGTTCAATTTATATTTCTGTAGAGACAAGACAGGAAAGACCTCTGGAAGCTGAGACAAGCAAGTGACTTTTGAAAATAAGAAATAAATTTCAATGAAGAAAAAATATCTTAAAATAATAGGAAATTAGCCTTTAAAAACAGTTTTTACTTACTTAGAAGAGAATATAAAATACTTTGGAGTAAATGTCAAAAACTTAGCTGAAGAAGAGATATCTTTTGATAGTATGGCCCTCTCAGCTGTTAAAGTCCCTCTTAGGAACAATATCACACCTTATCGTACTGATATAATAGAATCAATCCAAAGAGAGAGTGTCAGTGTGAAAGGATGATTTAAGCTGTGTCTAAAGTTTGTGATGGATTTCTATATACAGGATTTGAAACCTACGTTCCTGACTGTAATATTAATGTTGCAAAAGATTACAGATTTCTAAACTGTCTTTGACAAAGTTACATAAACAAAAATAGCACAACGATGTTTGCAACCATCATACACTGTGTCATGTCTCTGAATCATCCCTTTAATATCATAGTATTAAATCAATTGTTTTAATTATTGGTTACATGAACTGCTTACTGATATAAAACCTTAATTTGGTAAAAGTAAAAATTGGTCATCTTGAAAAGCTCACTTCCCACATTTGGTTGTGTTTACAACATTTTGTCTCTGTCAGAGATACTACCTATATCTTTCACTTTGGATATATATAGTATCCAAATGTAAAATAAATCTTACAGATTTTGTGAGAGCCAACACAGGATGCAGAAACAACCACAAAACCACGAATGAAATGTAAACAGTAAATTTATTCTTGTTACCTTGTGAGCCAGGGGATCTCCACAGAGGCACCCAGGCAGAGACACACAAGTGGGGGGGATGCAGGCATCAGAGAGCTCAGTCCTTGCTAGTCAGAAAGAAGAGAAGAAAGAAGAGAACTTAAACCTGCTGCTTTTGCCTGTATATTTCAGGGATTTTCTCAGGTGTAGTTTTTCACTGTGCTTTGATCTTTCCCACAGCAGGGCAGAAATCTCAAGGATGTTTGATAAGGTGCCTCCGAGTCTATCACAGGCCTGTGTCATCTAAATGCAGATGTTCTACCTGACAAGCACACAAACCTAAACAACAATTAGTATGATATATGTAGTTTTCGGCACCCCAGCTGCAAGTCATTTGAGCATGTTTACAATCTTCCTCACCAATCTTCCGTTGTATTCCCACAGATTTATTTCTGTTATTGTGATCCTTATACAGTTACATCTAAGATTAGCCTTGTCCCAAGATTGGTGGATTTGTTTGGGTAGTTTTTTGGGGTTTTTGTTTTCTTTTTGTGGGGGGGTAGTTTTTGCAGAATTTTATTATTATTACTTACAGAAATAAATTGGACTGTGCAGTTATTATATGATTTAACATTAAGTTCACAGGACTATCTTTCATACAGTTGGATCCTGCACATGAAAATACAAATACTTTCAAGTTTGTTTTCTTTTAAGCACAAAGGTTATCCAATGGACCAACCAGAGGCTCAATTTAAGCACTTATATTTCCCACACTGGAAACATATATGTGGAAAGAAAACATGACAGTTATCCAAAATGAGATACATTTTTATACAAAATATTTTGAACGCAGCTACTGTCTCCTCACACTCTTAGTACAATGTTTTTAGAAGTAAATGCTATCACCTGTTATAATAAGTTTGCAAGAACATTTTCATTATAAAACTTTCTTTTCACATGCTCATAACTTGCTGAAACATTCAATTTTTTGAGTTAAACTTATGCATTGTTCAAAGGAAATAAAGGAAAGATTGTTGAAATGGTTTGTGTTTAATAAGGATTTAAAAAAATACATTCTCTAGGCATGCAATAACCATAAATTTATGAGTAAGGCTTTTAGTGGTTTTGACCCCAGGTTATCTGAGGAAACTGATGTTTAAAGATTAGAAAGGTTTTTTTAGTTTCTGAATTGTGTAATGACAGTGCACAGTTAAAGTTGTTAGGTAGAATTAGACTGTGCATACTGATGAATTACATTGACAAATTTGTTTAAAATATAAACAAGAATGTTTCCTTTTTGCAATGATCACTTGTGGGACAGGTTAGATGTTGTCCTTAGACAGCATCCAAACAAGTGTTCACATTCTTTCTGAGTGAAAATGTACATTTCTAAAATCTATTCCAATCTTCATATATTTTTTTCCAAAAAATATCTGCCAGTGTTCATATCTGCTGAGAATCAAGAATAATTTTTGAGCTTCAGGCTCAACAGATTTGATTTCATTGTCACTTTTGGTATTGCAACTAACTTTAGTATAACAAAATGCAAGCAGCTTCATCTCTTTATACCTCAGATTTCCTCACCTGTAAAGACGGGATATTAAAGCTTTTGAACAAAAGGTGTGAAATAACTTTCTGTGATAGCACCCATGGAAATACTTAGATGACTGAAAACTGTTTACTCAAATCAGACTCCTGTAGATGGAAATAAATCCATGTGAAGTCTAAACTGTTTTAAGCAGAGCAATTAAGTACTCAAATAAAGGACTTCTGAATATATAGAATGCACTACAAAGCCACAAAATAATAGATATGACCTGCAGTCAAATTAGTTCACAAATCTGAGTAAGCAACACTGAGAAGATAATTCATATTTAGGGAATGCTTGGAGCAAAACTGTCTTCTCCTGGATGCAAAGGGAAATCACAAAGCAAGACTGTAAAAAAGAAAGCTGTCTAGATAGAAATATAACAGTGGACTAATGAAAGAATGGACTGAAAGGTGAAGTTTCTAGAAAACCAGTATTAGTGTTGTTGCTAACAGGGGAAACACTTGTTGCTCAGCAGGAAGAACTAAAGAATCTGGAAAAAGGAAAACATCACTTGGGTTATTCACCAGATATATTCTCTGGTTTTCTAAGATTTATAAGATTGTATGTGTCTTATCTCCTTTGCTCTCTTCTGGTGGCATATTTATGATGGTTTTATGTGTTTGGTATTTTGTTCTAAAGGTCTTTAAGTTTGTTGGGGAAAAGAGGATTTTTCTGTGACTGACTGTAGCTGGTGGAGGGAATGTTTTCTGATACTAAGGATGAGATTTATCGTGCCTACATTTCCTAAAAGCCTCTGAAGCTTAATGTTTAATCTAAACCAGTCATTTGGGCTCTTTTTTATCATCTGTGGTGAGTGATTTACCTGATTTTAGACAGGATTCTGAAAACAGTGAGGTAACTTACCTTCTGGAGAGCTTCCTTGCTCATTGACTGAAGAGGATTGTGACTAGATCACGTCTTAGAGTAGACACTTAGTTTTCCTGTGTTTGAAGTTATGACATTATGAATGTGGAATGAAATCATGAAATTCTTGCTATGAAGCTGTTTGAACAGCTAGTTGTGATTGCAAGGGAATAGACTGCATGCCAACATCCATAGTGGCAAGATCTATAGCAATAAGCTAAATGTGTCAGAAATTGGCCTCTGTATCTGAGGTCTTATGATACCGTAGAATCTATAATCATACAATGAAATGTGTTAACCAACAAAACATATGGGCCTTATTCCAGAATTATGATAGTTTTCAAAAGCCCACTAACCCACATGCTTCTCTGACTGCCTGTATAACCCTCATCTGCTGCACACAAGACATCATCATATTGCATCACTACCAGCATTCAAGACAGACATGGGCAATCTCTGATGACTAGTCTGTGCTACATCATGCTGCCTGTGACTTATGTAGGTGTGATACAGGATGCTCAGACTCCCAGTCCTACTCTTTGTACTCCTGCTAGAAAACCTTTAATGCCTTATGAGCCCTGAAGATGGGGATGTCTGTTCCTTCAGGCTACGACCAATAGTGACATCATTCAGCAGAAGTTCACTCTTGCTTGGTCAAGCACCTGTTTGTTACATAGTGTTGCAGAGGAATCAGAATCACAGAAGGGTTGAGGTTAGAAGAAACCTCTGTAAGTCACCTGGTTGAACCCCTTGCTCAAGCAGGGCCACCTAGAGCAGGTTTCCCAGGGTCATGACCAGACAGCTTTTGTATATCTCTGGAGACTCCACAACCTATCTGTGCTACCTGTGCTGGTGCTCAGTCACCACCACAGTGAAAAAGTGTTTTCTGATGTTCAGATGGAGTCTCCTGCATTTCTAGTTCAAGACCATTGCCTCTGGTCCTGTCACTGGGCTCCACTGGATAGAGCCTGGTTCCATCCTCTTTGCATACTCCCTTCAAAATATTTATATGCATTCATAAGATCCCCCTGAGTCCTTTTCTGTAGGTGTGACAAATAAACCTCTAAAACAAAAGAAAGCTCAGACAAGATGGGCAAGAACAATGAGCCCAGGAAGCCCAGGAAACGATGTAGGGTGTGACTGATCACAGCTGTTGCAAAGCAACCAACTTTTTCTTAACAAAATAGGGACTGGAGTGTAGCCTTTCTTTTAGATAAACAGGCATGACAGCTGAATGGATCAACTGGTGGTGTAAATATTTCTCCCTGAGTTCTTTAAAAGATCATGAATGTCTCCCTGAGTTAGCTACACCAGCATGAGGGGGACTGTATATGTATTTCAGCCCAACATAGGGTATAGAAACTAAATAGCTAAGAAAAAAAATTCAAAGCAAGCAACAGGTTTGTCCTGGATTAGGCCCACATATTCCTTTCCGGTGACTGGGGACACCCAGCATCATGATGGTTGGCATATCATAGAGACTGGTAATGAGAATCACATTGGTACTGTGATTGAACTGTGTATTGTAATTGCTATAATTTTCTAAATCTAACTTACATTTGTATTGTGTTTTCATTGTATCACTCTGTTAAATCAGAAATCTGGTGTAACATCAATAAGCTTTAGATAAGTAAATTTGATATTAAACACTATAACCTACACATGTGGAAAATCTAAAACAACCTGGTTGGAGAGTATTGGACTCTTGACACTAGACTAAACAGTCTCAGCCCTCTTAGCCTTTCCTTACATGAGAGATGCTTTAGTTCCTTAATCAGGAAATGTAAGAAACTACAGTGGAGATCCAAACTCTCATATACAGTCCAGAGCAACAGTGGTGGGTAAAACAGAGACCCTCAGTCTTGTCTGTGAAGTCACTTCTCATCACAGAAAAAAGATTTGAAATTTAGAAGATATGTAGGCACTGTTAGTATCACAGTGTGTCACATAAACATGATGATAAGCAGAGACTGCTTCAGCATTCAAAGGGCCACCTTTGTAGCTGTCTGAGAGTAGCTAGCACAAAACTACCCAGACTTGCTGCAAGCTGATTCCGGTGGGTTGTTCTTACCTTCTGGGGCTTGTTATCTCTCATTCATGCTAGTCCATGACTAACCAGTTTGGATCAGTAACTCTACAGCTGGTAGGATCGCACTGGAGGTTAGTGAGGCTGTCTGCCAGTCTGCCTGTCCATGTCTCACCCACATCACCATCACTGACTACGTTGTGGGAGCTTCTGCTCAATGTAGTCTTCGTAGCTGCATGTGATGGGATTCACATGCTCATTTCATATTCTCCACTAGGCTTCTGTCAGCCACCATCTGTACTCTCCTTTTGCAAGCTCTTAAGGGACATGGTGGTTGGCTGTAATGGTTACAGCATCTGAGCTTCTCCATTCCCCAGGACTGAGCCCAGTGTGACATCCTCTGAAGATCTGTAGTACCAAGTGTGGTAAATAGTGCTTACCCACTAGGATCCTACACCACACAGCTTTCCCTGGCAAAACTATGGACTATGCACTGTCCTAAATGAACATCCTCAAGGCCAGGAGTTTCTCAATCAAATCTATGTTTGGATGGTTGACTGCACAGTGATGAATTGGATGGACAGTCTGGATGCTACAGTCATCAATCAGCTTATGCAAATCACTGTCTGATGCACAGCCTGGGCTGAGGACACTGACAAACCATTTCATTAGCACTGCATGCAGCAGGCTCCTTTATGTCCATCCTGGCCTCACTCCTATCCCATGACCTGATAACAGAAAAGTGAGACACATGTGTGCGTCCATCTGTGACCACTGGGCTCAGAAAGTGTTCTGTCTCAACATTCATAAACAATAACGCTGCTTTAAATGTCTTGTCATTTTTATAGGATTCTGCAGAAGTCTTTCACTAGACTTTAATATTTATCATGATAAAGTGTTGCATGTCCATATACAGGTGGCATAGAAAAGGCTTTAGTATGAAAAGATTAGTTTATATTCATGGATGTATTCTGTTGATTGAATTACTTTGGGTTAGAATGAAATTAATGTACTATAACAAAAATATACAAAGTTTTTTAAACTTAGATCTCATTTGATTTCTACATTGTTCTATGTTCCATGCCATTTCTATATTTTCTATAGTTTCTTAAGCAATAAAAGCAAGATAATTAGGTTATAACTCCATATAATAAACAAAGCAATCAACACATTCAAGTAACACAGGAGTTTTAATACATTTTAATCAGGTGAATGCTGTGACTTTTGAAAGCGTGTATATACGACTTACTGTACTCACGTGTATCATGTGTTGTACACCCACTTTATGTGCAATAAAATGTATCACCCTAAAAATGGTGGTGTCTTGGTCTATGGGTCTACTTACTATACTGTGAATGCTGTAGGCCTAAAAACCATTTTTACCAAGGAAGTCTAATCATAATGGTAGGTCTAATGCTTCAGATGTGAATCTGGATTTCAAGAACTAATACCATGCATCCTCAAGAGCACTGCTTCTTAAGAACATGTAAGATAGCTGCATTTATCTCACAGAATAGGGAAACATTACTCTCATATCTTACAAAATAAGAAATGGCATAGTTCTTTAGATCAGGTAAAGAGTGGAAATTGTGGGTAACCTGAGCCATAGGTGGTGCAGACTCCCGAAAAAAAAAATTCTGCAAACATCTGAAAAGTCATCTATCTTTTCTTTTTCTATAATTAGGGATTTATTATATTCCTCTTTTTTTTTTTGTGACTGTTTAGTCAATTATACTTAGAAATATTAATGCTCTGTATCATTGAAATTCAGAAAAGATTCAAGAAAAGACTGAAGATACATCGCTTGATGAAACTTTGCAATTATAAAAAAACTTTGCCAGTTTAAAGATGGGTAAAGTTAAAAATTATGAATGTACTTCAAAGATGCATGAGAAACAATGAAATAACTATTCTGGTCAGTATGAATGGGCAAAATCTTTGGTTTACCAATTGAAAAAAAAATTGTTGATGGATAGAAGTCAGACTAAAATTAGATGACTTGTAGCTATTATTATTTAACACATAACCTCTAGTCAGATATAATTGTTCATTTTCTGTACTTTGTCTAACTGCATAATAAATGACAATTATCCATTCCTCATTGAGAAAGATTTTAATGTACCTTTTGACCAATAGCAAACCTCTATCATTGATTTCTATCACAATTGGCAGTATATCATAAAAAAAACCTCAACCTATTTGACCCTGGAAATTACTATGGCCATTTTGAAAGAAGTTTATGCTGTAGCTTCTCTACTTCAGTACCTGAGTCAAAGACATTATTTTTTTCTTTCCCCTATCTTAAGAAGTAGGTTAGAGAAATTAATTTCCTGTACTACTGATCTAGTTCTAATTATTTATCAAGGTGCAATTCACTTACAAGTTGTAGCTTGGACTGAAAGCATTTCAGTAAAGGATATGAGACAAATTATCCAAAATTTAATTCCAAACTGCAATTACAGTCAATGATTTATTTATTTTGCTTAAAGAGAAAAAAGAAATGAGATGGTACATCCTTAAATCCCATTTCTGATTGTATACTATACAACTGAAAACAAGGAAGGGAAAGTTGGAGGAAAAATAGTAAGCTTTTAGAGCAAGTTTGGGGAGAAAGAGATTAACTCAGAGAGAATGAATTTATGAAAAGCAGAAATTGCTGCAAAACTTATTAATGAAATGAGTCTGGAAAACATTTATATTAAAAATTCTTGTTTCAATTAAGTTAATCAAGGCACTAAGAGGCAATATTGCCCTAAGAATCAGTTTGTAAAGAAATAAATATAACAGTTTTAAATGCAATTACTACATTCTTACCCCACTGAGGTTATGAGTCTACAGTTTATGTGTGTTAAATATCAACTCTAAAGAAACTAATTACCAAATATCCACATTACTAACAGTATATATTTTAAAAATCTTAAATAAATGCAAAAAAACCCCAAACAACCCAACCTTCGGTAAATGGAAAAAACTCAATATAGTTACTTAGAAAACCTGAATAATGTAGGTCCCCTTTGCTGAACTAGGGGAAAAGGAGTCTTGCAATACTTGATTCAGCAGTTTGGTACTAACTTGAGTATTAGTTCAACTGGAAAGAAGTTACTTTCTTCCCCATAGGTTAATCTTCCCAAGAGAGCAAACTGCAGTTACTCTGCAAGATGAAAGAGGAAGTAGGATTTTTCTCTCCTTTTTATTGTAAATTGCTTTATATTGTGAAGGTAAACATACAAAATTCAGATTTTGGGAAACGAATAAGGATCCTCACTGGGATATGCAGCAAGATAGAGGACTGCTAACCTGGAATGAGTGAAATGATGCTCTGAGAAGCTAACGAAATTGGTTACATGGGCAGTACACAGATGCCAGGAGAAACAGAACTGGAAGTGCAGAACAGATTGCAAAACAGATATAAAGCAGGAAGAATGCTCTTATGTCTGTGCTCTTGGAAAAAAGTGTCAGGACTACTGCATGAAATGGAGAACCTGTCGGTTTTAAAACAGAATGTAAGTGGATCCATAGCTTTGGGGAGATATTTTGTTCCCTACAATACAGAGGAAACAAAATTTCAGGATATCTATCTTCAGCTTCAAAGATAAACAGATACCTTTGAAACTACTTAGCAAGACTTCTGAGAGTAAAGTATTTGCCTTTACTGGGAATACTTCATGGGCATACCTCTTGATTTTCTTGTTTTCCAAAGGAATAGAGTCTCATTCTTTAAGTAAGTCAAATGAATTCCTGTACTATATCATAGATTTTGTGATCATAAACTCATATTCTGAAATATCTTGTAATTATTCCAGGGATTCCACAGCCAAGTGGAACATAATGAATCATATGGCACAGAATAACCTCCAGTCTTCTATCTTTGTTTACTTATGCTTCAAAAAGAACAAATAAGCACACAAAATCAGCTCTGAGTTTCTTAAATGTTACATGTACCAAAATGATGAATGCAGTACTAAGATTCAGCTTATTAGTACTTAGCTTTATGAGATGCTGATGCCTTAGATGTCACTTCAGCTCTGCTTTACTGTGTCAGTCTTTTTCTGTGTGAGTACTGATAATTCATCAGATCCAATGTGTTTTAACAAAACAGTATTCTTTGTGGGATAAAGTGTCCACATCTCTGAATTAAATATATAGGGAAGAAGAACTTCTCTAATTTCCAAGCTTACACTTCCTCTTTAGAATACCACTTACATGAAGAGGTTTTGGTTCACGTTGTGTTGCTGTTGTTTTACTTTGTTATTCTACCTACATGGCTATTCAAAAGTCAGATGTGCAACACAAAAACTAATCTGTATGAAAATAAAATAAATGCCTAGAAAACACAATATATTGGGTTTGAGAATAAATGTAAACCAGAAGCATGAGATGAGCAGATTTAACTTATTTCCCTAGTGGCTGGAAGTAACCAAGCAGGTAATCAAAGCAAAAGAATGACCTTCATATTTGTAAGCTATCCTATACATAAAAATAGATGGGTTTTCATATACCTGTCCTGAAGAGTGGGGACACATACTTCTTTCTCAGACAACTTAATTGGAAGTGAAAACTTTCTCAGTATCCTGATATGAAACAGAAAAGGCATGTGTATTACATTTCTGAGCAAATCATATTTCTTCGGTAGATTCTTCTGCTTTCTGCAAAAGAAGAGACTTCCAAGATTTCCAGATGCTACTCAGGAAGATATTTAGTAGCTCATAAACTTGACAACTCAGTTACTTTAGAGTAACATGACATATTGTGCATTTTCAGTTTGCAGTTTACCATTGCAAATGCAGTATTAGAACAGCTCAGGGCTTTTTCTAACTTATATTACATCTACAACTTACATTACAGCTCCATTGAGTAGTTACTGCCACCTCGAGAAGCTTATTGGTCTCTTCCTGAAATGTTCCCTCTTCCAGAATGTGTAGGAAAGTAAGTAGAGAGAAAGAATTTGGTCTTCTTTTATTTCTTTTATGAAGCAAACCAGCAAAATCATCAAGAATTGTACATATGGAGGAACATTAAAGCAGTAGAGAGTCCTCAGCACCCTATGATAGTGATTGAAAGAGCTCAAAGTTCTTCACAAAATGGATATGGAATATTTTGTAATACAGTGATATCCTTAAGAAAATAATATAAACTTAAAAGGAACTCTCCCTTGGAACTATTTGTTATCATTCTTAGGACACAGATACCATAAGAACAAGAATTTGCTCCTCACATCTTCTAAAAACAGTAGAAAAGTGTCCCAAGAGAAATGCTTGATTAGTCAGCTTAAGAAGTCCACTGAATGCAGAGACCTTGGAAATATCTATTGGAAAGAGGAAATGAAGACAGAAAAGGTTTAGTTTGCATTGTCTGGGGATTCTGCTGTCTTTCTCTGCCTAATGATGAATGTTATTCATGAGTGAGACCCAAGCATTCTCAGCACCCACAGATGCACCCATATCATAGACTAAGGGTGAGGGGAGGAAATAAGTGTTTATTTCTGTGACTGATTCCTGCTCCTGTAAATTGCAGGATAAATGTAGGCAGCTTCTTAGGAAGGGACATTAATTCCTGGGTCTGTCTTTCAGCTTCTCTTTACATCAGGCATACAGTCATCATAAGGAGTTCAATGGATCACTGTGTTAGGTTTTGGAAAAAACTTTCCCCAGAAGACATTATTGCAATATTCTGGGTGGCCTTTTTTTGTCTTGTTCTTGACAAGCACAGGGCTTATCTAGTCGATTTATGTTCCAATGTTGCAATTCTGGCAGATGATATTAGTGATTTAGGAAGGACCTGTTGGGCACCTTAAAACTCTTCATTCTTATACTGAAAAATCAATATTGGTGTAACTCTACCGGGGTTTTCTGGGTGATTTATTCTTACTAATTAACAAAGTTGCAGCCTCTGTTTCCAATTGTTTCCATGGTTGAGATTTCACTTAGTGTTTCTGCATATAAAGAAACATGGTTAGTAGGAAAATGTCAGAATGTGACTACTGTCTGCTTAACATGCCAGGGATGTGAACAGCAAGTGTGGAGAAATGTAATGTGCAGACACACAAAAAGGCAAACCCAAAATTAATTTAAAGATACATTTCAAAAGGACAAAATATTAATATTTAACACTTCCCTAATTATTAACAGTGACTAACTGTGACTGTGTTCATATAGATGAACACTGCTCACGATCAATCAGCTTCACTCGATTTATAGGATATTAACTGGACACATCTTGTCAACAGCCATAGACAAAATGCAAAAGAAATCATTATTTCTTGACGTTAATGGCAACAAAATTCAAATCATTTAGAGAACAGTCATGCTGCTTAGTACTTGCTGATTCAATTTACTAAATATTACATTCAAAATTATATGCATTTCCAAAATCGTGTTGGAAAGCTAGAACGTAAAATCACATTCTGGTGTGGGTTGTTTGTTTTTTTCCTTTTTAGTCTAGGGGCTGAAATCAAATAATTTTATTTCTTTATTTAATTAACATGTGTCCTGGTTTAACCAGGATAGGGTTAAGTTTCCCCAGCAGTGGGGGGGAGCTCTAGCCGGGTTATTCAGATACCATGCGGACGTCACATCCTGGCTCGGGAGCGCGGGGCACGTGGTTTTATACATCTGCTCCTCTCACTTCTGTATTGGTAGATATACTTTGCTCTGTTCATTGTTATCACTGTTATTCTTATTGTTGCTGTTTGTTGTGTTGCTGTTGCACTGCTGTATTAAACCTGTCCTTATCTCAGATCGGGGCTTTGTATTTCACTCCCTTTGTGGGGGAGGGGCAGCGGCCGCGTGGTCTCAGACCCCGGCAGGGGCTAAACCATTACAACGTGCTACAATATGCACTTCTTGGAACAAGCAAGTTCATATTGAAATACCTTAAGAGATTAACTAAGATAAAAGTCTGGAAGTGCCTATAATTTAATATTGAACTAATTTTTAAAAGACATCCTTATGTACTTTTAAATGTCAATCTGTTTTACAAATAAACAGAATTTTACATATTTTTCTGGGAAAAAACAGTGGTATCTTCCATTCTCTGTTGAACACTGATTTAAAACAGTGGTCAGAAAAATAAATAAATAATTGTGATGCAATTTATAGTTATAAATACACAAGAAACTCTGTGCTGCAGGGAAAAACTGCTAAATTCATATGGTTTAAATCAAGCAGGAAAACTAGACTTAAGGATATTAGACATACTTACAAATTCAGGGGCCCTGACAGAATGCACCCACAAGTTCTGGGACAGCTGGCTGATGTCATCGTGAGGCCATTCTCAATAATCTTTGAAGGATGATGGCAATGGGGAGAGGTGCTTGAGGACTTGAGGAAGGCAAATGTCACTCCTATCTTCAAGAAGGGCAAGAAGGAGGACCCAGGGAACTACAGGCCAGTCAGCCTCACCTTGATCACTGAGTAGGTGATGGAGCAGCTAATCCTGGAATCCATTCCAGACACATGAAGGATAAGTAGGTGATAAGAAGTAGTCATCATAGCTTCATCAAGGGGAAGTCATGCTTGACCAATTTGATCATAGACTCATATTATTAAAGAATTATTTAGGTTGGAAAAGGATCATTGTCCTAACTGTTAACCTAACACTACCAAGTCTACCTCAAAACCATGTTCCTAAGTGCCATGCCTATACATCTTTTAAATACCTCAAGGGATGGTGTCTCAACCGCTTCCCTGGGGATCCTGTTCCAATGCTTGAAATCTCTTTCAGTGAAGAAATTTTTCCTATAGCAAATCTAAACCTCCCCTGGCACAACTTGAGGCTGTTTCCTCTCATCCTATCACTTGTTGTTTGGGAGAAGAGACCGAGAACCACCTCACTACAACCTCCTTTCAGGTAATTGTAGAGAGTGATAAGATGTCCCCTCAGCCTCCTTTTCTCCAGGCTAAATAACCCCAGTTCCCCCAGCCGTTCCTAGTATGACATGTGCTCCAGACCCTTCACCAGCTTTGTTGCCCTTCTCTGGACACGCTTGAGTCATTCAATGTACTTTTTGTAGTGAGGGACCCAAAACTGAACACAGTAATTGAGGTGCGGCCTCACCAGTGCCGAGTACAGGGGTAAGATCACTTCCCTGTCCCTGCTGGCCATGCTATTTCTGATACAAGCCAGGATGCCACTGGCCTTCTTGGCCACCTGGGCACACTGCTGGCTTGTATTCAGCCAGATGTTGACCACCCGCTTTCCAGCCCCTTGTGAGAAATGACTTGTAACTCCCCAAAAACAGGGCCTGAGATAAAGAGGCCTATGAGAAATAAACAGCCTGAGAGAGAAAAGGGATGGTGGGAAGTGGAGGCCCTTCAAGCCAAGGAATGTCTTAAACACTCACAAGCAGTGAAACTATAGTCACAGGGTGGATAGTGTGGAGTTTGGAGTTGATAAGGCTGCCTGGATAGCACCGGATACAGCTGGAGGAGGGAAACCTGTGAAGGCAGGACAGTTCTGGTCTGATGCATCTTGTAAAGTTTCAAGGGCCAGGTGCATGACCTTTGCTTCATTATCCATGAAATGCATATCAAAGTTGACACCCCTGAATATGCTAATAAATATTAACAAGATCATGCTAGTTACATCATCCCATGAAGCACCTTGTCCCATACATTGGATACGTAGGTATGTGGGTTGACCTAAGGGATGGACCCAAAGAAAGTGGGTATAAATTGAGGGGAGGGGTGAGAAGTGAAAGGGAGAAAGAAAAAAGAAGATGTGAAGAAGACAGATGCATCCCTGATGAACTCAGATGGGACCAATGCAGGAACCTGGACTGGTGATCTCTATTTCTCTATTCTCTCTATCTCCCTCCTTTCCTTTTTCCCCTTTTCCTTCACTACCATTAAGTAATGTAAGTGTGGTGGTTTGACCTTGGCTAAATGCCAGGTACCCACCAAGTTGCTCTATCACTTCCCCCCCTTTCCCTTTTTTTTCTCAACAGGGCAAAGAGGGGAAAGAAAATAAGATAGGAAAACAAAACAACCCTTGTGGGTAAAACAACAGCAGTTTAATACAAGCAAAGCGAAGCAAAGGTCCGCGTGCGGAAGCAAAAAAAAGAAAACAGATTTATTCTCTACTTCCCATGAACAAGTGATGTCAGGACTTCTCAGGAAGCAGGGCTCCAATACGCGTAGTGGTTGCCTCGGAGGACCAAGAGTGACCCCACCCCCTTCCTCCTTTCTCCCAGCTTTATACTGAGCAGACATCATATGGTATGGAATATCCCTTTAGTCAGTTCGGGTCAGCTGTCCTGGTTGTGTCCCTTCCCAAGATCTTGCCCACCCCGTCCCACTGTGGGGGGGAAATGTCAGAAAGAGCCTTGGTGCTGTGTAAGCACTACTCAGCAGTAGCCACAACACCAGTGTGCTATCAACACCCTGCCAGCTCCCAACATAAAACACAGCACCATGAGGGCTGCTACAGGGGAAAACCAATTCTGGCTCAGCCAGACCTGGTACAGTAAGGCATACTATATTGTTTGCCATAACTCATTATATAATTAGCCAATTATCATGTATACAATTATTACATTGTGGGAAGTTAATAAATGTCTGGACTTTGAGACTTGTCTCACTGTTGTCCACTCCATTTGGGATTTATGAATATAAGTAAGTCACTTGTCTCCCTCTTCTGAGCAGGACATGATACTGCTCTTCCTGAAGCCTGTAGCATTGCATGGGGTTGTTGTGACCCAAGTGCAGGACCCAGCACTTAGCCTTGTTGAATCTCAGATAACCTTCTACGACAAAAAAAAAAAAAATGACTGGCCTGGTAGAAGAGGGGAAAACAGCGGATACTGTTTACTTGGACTTCAGTAAGGCCTTTGACATTGTCTCTGATCAGATCCTCATAGAGAGGCTGATGAAGTGTGGTCTGGATGAGAAAGTAGTGAAGTTAATTGAAAACTGTCTGTACAGCCAGGCCCAGAGGGTGGTGATCAGTGGCACTAAGTCTAGTTGAAGGCCAGTAAATAGCAGTGTACCTGGGGAGTCAGTACTGGGTCCAACCCTGTTCAACATCTTCATTATTGATCTGGATGAAGGTGCAGAGTATACCCTCAGCAAGTTTGTAGACGACACAAAATTGGAAGGTGACATGATGCACTTGAGGATCATGGTGCCATCCAGAGGAACGTCAACAGGATGGAGAAATGGGCTGACAGGAACCTCATGCAGTTGAACAAAAGGAAGTGTCAAGTCCTGCATCTGCTGAGGAATAACCCCACACACTAGTATATGTTGGGGTTGACTGGCTGGAAAACAACTTTGCAAGAATGTCAAGTTAGTGGACACCCAATGCCAGCAACAGGCCCTTGCAGCAAAAACGATTAACAGCATCCTGGGCTGTTGAAGGAGATGAACCTTACCCTGTACTCAGCACTGGTGAGACCACATCTGGAGTACTGTGTTCAGTTCTGGGCTCCTCAGTACAGGAGAGACATGGGCATACTGGAGAGAGTCCAACAAAGGATCACAGAGATGTTTAAGGGACTGGAGCATCTCACATATGAGGAAAAGCTGAGAGACCTGGGACTGTTCAGCCTGGAGAAGAGAAGGCTTGGGGGAGGATCTCATCAATGAATATAAATACCTTAAGGGAAGGTGCATGGAAGATGGAGCCAGGATCTTTTCACTGGTGCCCAGTGACAGGACCAGAGGCAAAAGGCACAAACTGAAACACAGGACATTCCCTCTGAGCATCAGGAAACACTTTTTCACTGTGAGGGTGATGGAGCACTGGCACAGGTTGCACAGAGATGTTGTGGAATCTCCATCCTTGAAAATATTCAAAAAGCATCTGGACGTGGTCCTGAGCAACATACTCTAGGTGGTCCTGCTTGAGCAAAGGGTTCAACCAGGTGACCTCAAAAGGTTCCTTCCAACCTCAACCATTATGTGATCCTGTGGTGCTGTGAAAGCAGTTTCTTGAATAATTAGCAGCACATAATTAACAAGCAATCAGTGCACAGTACTTCTGCAATATAACATAAACCACACTACAGAACACTTACAAACCATTAGTAACTCCTTACAAATTTTTGAACATCTGCGGTAGCTGGTCCCCAAAAGCTCTAATCTGATAGGCACACTCAGACCTGTGTGCACCCACACATACTCACACCCACAGCCGCTGTGGGTCTAGGCCCCTCCACCTTGGTAATACCCCTGCAACTGTTTAATCCTACTGACGGTTGTCTTCCTTTACAGCACTGTCAGTTTTGAGGCATACAACCCTGTATATCAGACAGCTTTTGTTCTCCAGTCACATGCAGAGGTTACCATCTGCTGGTGCTGAGACCACGTGGGCAGGGTGGACACCCCACAACAGTGTTCATCCCTTGTTGCAGGTCTGTCATAGTTTACATAGCCCAGGTGAGGTAACTCTTCATACAAGTGCATATTCCTCAAATATAACATGTGATTGCTTTCATATTTTTATCAAAAATTAACATTTTAATAGAACATTTTAAAAAATACTTTAATGTGTATATACTAAACATAATCACTGCAATGAGCAAACAGCAGCAGAAGCAGAAGAAACAGAAGCTGGTTAGATGAGGTTTCAGCTACCTGAGACTCACATTGGTGAGCTCCAGGATAATAAGGTTCCACTGTTTTTTCTGAACAGCCTGCGAACAGAAGAAAAGCAAACTCTCAAGGTCAAGACAGAATCCACTTTGATCATCTGTCTCCCTAATGAGTGTTTTAATGAAATACCCTATGAAAAAAAAATATGCTTGAAAAAAAATTGCACCCTTACTTGTACTTCTAGAGCAAGCTCATTGTTTGCTTGTTGCCATTGGCTGCTCTGTATCAAAGTGATGGAAAGCAACACTTGAACCTTTCTGTGTACCCTTGATCAGTAAGCTCAAAAAGAATCTGAAAGCAGTGAATAGTGTCAGCATGTAATTTTTAACACACTGGAACTGATCAAGTAGTACCTTGGGATTCAATCTAGTAGGACTGATAGAGGGACAAGTTATTTTTCCATGCTGAAAGCCTTAACCATAAAGTGCCACAATCTTTAACTACTGCATTGCTGTCCCCCATCCTGGGAGCCCAGAGCTTTGCGCAATGTGCCTGGGCACACTGTGTCTGGGGAAATTAGCCACCTCCAAAAGGGATCCACAGAGCCAGTGTGTTGGGCAGGGGACCAAGCAAGTATGCAGTGCTGAAGACTGCTGAGTACATTGAATCTTGATGTTCTTGAGTACATGAACCTGCCTTGACCGAGAATGCAGCAGGCAAAACTTTCTGAGGAGTTCTATCTCCAGTCCTCACAGAAGGTCTCTGGCAGAGACTTTTTTTTTTTTTTTCTTTTTTTTTAAAAAGCCATTATTTGAAACATGAAGACAAACTGTCTGGGTTCTTTTCTGGTTGTTTGGGTTTTTTTCCCTACAATGACTGAGGCAGTTCTATTCACTCATTCAGGATATGAGACAGCCAGGTGTAATTACTCCTTGAAGGTCCATTAATACCTTAAAATCTGCTAAGGCAGGACTAGATATAGATGACAGTAAAATGTTACAGGACAGACATGGATATAAGAGGGGTAATGCAAGCTGTTGACTTCGGGGCCACTCTGGAGGCAAAGAAACTCTGCTTTCTGCTGCTATTAACATAAAGAAAATTAAGCATTCAATACAAATAACCTCTGCCTCCTCCCAGGCTTTTCTTTCCCCATCCAAGGCTTCATATAAGATCCCTGGATGAGTAAATCCATGACTGCACAGCTGGGGGCTCCCATGCCACCCCTCACTCACTGGATCTGTCCTTTGATGCTTCAAAGGCAGCTGCAAAGGAAGGGCAGGCTGAGAAGTCACCCTGGGCTCTGAAACTGTCTGCTGCATCTCTGTATGCTCTTTTAAACTGCAGGGCTTTATAAGCAAACTTAACACTTTTCCCAGGTCATAAAGCTTCTCAGGGCAAAGACAGACTCAGCAGACATGCCGGTGAGTGGCATACTCTTATCTGGAGCATTCAAGGTCTTGTGTCATAACTGCTCCTCATCCATATGTATTCTGGAGAAAATAAATTTGTATGGGAAATATGTTTAAACATCTCTAAAGCCTTGATGCACAATAGCAATCCATTTGGGTTGTGACCTCCTACCCATCAGTTATCAGATATATTAAAAAAGCCTGACAAAATATATATCAGTATTAGGTTATTTCTGGATCTCTCCGAAAGACCTCATATATAGGCTTATCTTTCAGAGTTTACATTACTTCAAATACTCTTTTGTTGTATAATGCCAAAAAGGAATTATGTAATCACAGGTACAATTTTCATTTTGAAAGCTAAATGAAAGGTTGTATTGCAGTATCCTGCAATTCTGGAAACAATACATGCCACTAGTAGAAAGATAATAGTGTTTGGTGAGAAGCATTAGGCTAATCTGATTAAACTTAACTTTATTGGTTTTAGGAAATAACATAAATCATTTAATCCTTCTCAGTAAAATAATAGGGATTAACCAAACACTTTGTTGATGACTGTCTAATCTATAGTTCACAGAAGCAAGTCGAGAAAGAAGTACATTCTTATTTTTTTAAAATCCCTGTCTGAAAATATATTTTAAAAAAATACCTGGGAATGTAATCATCTGAATTCTGGCAAATATTAGGCTAAGACTGATAACTTTCCTTGCAGTTTAGATAAATATTTGCCACTTCATAACACTTCTGGCTGACAGTGGTACTGCACTGTAACAATGATGGACGGTAACTATCTATTTAGTTATCCACTGGGAAATATAGACTTACCAAATTGTAGTCCTGGGATGGGGAAAGGAAGAGAAATGAAAACTCAACAGCTTTCTCAAATGTCAATATCTAAATTATAGACTGTAAAGCCTGCTTTTTTACAACTCCATATTGACATGGGACAAATAGAAAATGTATGAACAAACTCAAAACACAAATAGTTTAAGCGTTTCTATTTTCGTAATGAATTGGATCAATCAGTGAAAGTTTCCCCTTACAGAAAGCATACTGAGCACAGCAAGCTGTGGGAGGTGGCATGGCAGCGCGAGAGCTTCATGTTCATAGCATCACTGTAATGTTAAAACTTGGAGTACAAAACCAAAACCAAATAAATCTCCTCAGCCTTGTCCAAAAATCTTTCAGGGCATTACAAAAGATGTCAACATCAACAAGCACAAGAGGCATGACAAAGCTACTGTCATGTGTATTGGTCAGAAGCACATCAAATAGAAACAAAAAGTTGGGAAAACTCTGGACAGACTATATGTCACACTGCTATGTTGAACCTTTTATATATAATAAAACAAAAATCTTGAGTACTTTGCATGAGGAGTTATATTCCCAAAATTCTTGTATGCTAATTGGAAATGTTTTTAATTAGTACAAATTCTTATATTTTCATTAAAATTAGCAAGTAAGCAAAGTGAGGGCTTTTTAATATTTTCAGTGTAAACTTGTTAATCATGAGGTATGATGATGACTAAAAATTATAACTGTACATATGAGAAAGATGGGGGTTTGATACAATGTATAATGTCTAGAGTTTCCTCTTTTTCCTAACAGAGCTCTATAACTTCGTGCTAAGTTTATGGTTTATTGTATAAATTAATAATAGCTGTACCCAAACAATTTTTTCTTCAGCTTTGAGTCTACAGGTTCTTTGTAAGTATCACTAAAAAAGATACATGAAATTTGGGGGTTTTGGACTACTCTAACTCCACTGAAAAAGCTGATTTATAGTTTCCTCTCCTAAAACCATTTTTGGTCCTGTAATTGACTGTCCTTTTTCTAATTTACACCAGGCCTTAAATCCTTTGTTTCAATGTGTAAATTATTCTTCAGAGGTTTCTCTTCCACTTTGTCCCAATCCAATGTCAGGGGAGGTTTTGACATGATCCCAAGAGCGAGATTAAGGCACAAACAAAGTCAAATGCCATACACCCAAAATGGTTTTTATTATTGAAAGCAAAGAGTGGTAGCAATAGGAAAGAATGAAAGGAAAAGAAGGAAATCAAGCAAGCATCCAGAATAGAGTCTCAAGAATAGTCACCACCATGGATCCAGCGGCGTCCCGTTGCTCCTCAGTCTTCAGTTCTTTGATGGTGGATGCACACGGAACAAAGTTCTCAGTCGCCTTTCAAGTTTGTCTTATCAGCTGATTAGCATATCTGACCACCTTTAGTTTTTCCTCTGTTCCCACAGATTTTTGCTGACTTCATGCTTCTTGAGCAATCATCCAGCTTCTGGGACAGAAGCTCACCTCTTATCAGTTCAATGGCGAAGGCACAGTGACATTAGCAATACAATAGAGCCACAAAGTATCGGGCTTATACAATGGCTGGTGACAACTACAAGGGAGTAGGAGAGTGCATCCTTTGATACACTCCTGCTTCCTTGGGTGACAGTCCTTAGACTACAGCTGGTCCTTGATGAATGGTCGAGGCATTACTGACACCACCCAGTGACTCAAAGCACACACACAAGCAAGCTTTGAGACAATCATTTGACATTTCAATCTCTCACACACCCATGCAGGGTTTAAAAAAAAACCCCTGTATGCATAATGAACCTTTATAATCTGTTGTCAGCTTAATTGAGAAATGGTCATTTTTAACATTAAGTGTGCTTTAGGGAAATTTGTGGTGAAGTATCACTCTTGAAAAGAATATGTTTTAGTCCTGTGTCATCTTCTGATTTATCATGTCAATTTAAATCTTGCTTTAATTGTATTGACTTAAAGTTAGAAAAAATATTTTAATGTTTCCATAGACTAGACAGTATATCAGTTCTTGCACTGTCACTATGCATAAATCACAATTATTCTTCGTCTTTTTAATATCAGAGCTTGAGAGAGAAAAGCATACATGAGTTATTTGAACTAAAATTACTTTCATCATTACATATTATAAAATGAGAAAAAAAAAAACCCAAGGAACCAATTCCTTGAAAAGAAAAAATAATAAAAAATATTCCTAAGCCACACTTACTATACCTTGTTATATTATACTCAGCTGTACTTGTTGAGTAAAACTCTGATTTCTTTATGAACACATTTGGAAGGATCTATCAGTGGAGTAACTACACATAATAAAAAAGAAAATTTAATTGTATTTTTTAATTCTATTTTTTTGAGAAGAACAAGACATAGAATAAAAATTGTACCTTTCGTCTGGTAAATAATTTCAAAATATTATTTCTTTATTTATGCTTTCCATTATCTACTGGTGTCTGGCTGGAGTTTTGGGATCACCATTGTAACGATGACAGAAGATTTAGAAGAAGGTCTCTGTGTACCCATTAAACAGTATTTTGTAGATGTCAAATAATTTTGTTAATTTATCACTATCTGGTTCTTGCTTCTCCTTGCTGTGTTATTGGAAAGTCTAGGTTTTGCTCAAAAATTCAGAAGAAAAATATGCTACCACTAAAGAGTTGAGCAAGAGAAAGAAAACAAATGCTCTTTGCTAGGTTTGAGAGCCACGTTCCTAGAAATGGCGATGAAAGTAGACTTTTTTAAAAGGCAGAGAGATGAGTAAGGGAAATATTCATATTGTCAATTTTGGTTCCTAAAAGTTCCGTAGGTGCATGATGTAGACAGTGGAGAAAATCAGGTAGATTAGCAAAAGCAGCTCCTATATTTGAAGCCTGGACTTGAGCAGTGTGAATGTGACCTCTGCGTTGGACAGGTGACTGACAGTACCACTGTATGGCTGGGGAGAGCCAGGCATGAATGGTGTAAGGTATATGTGCAAGTCCAGGAGGCATAGGCATATCCCTACATATACATGTAGCCTATGGCAACCCATAACAGTAGGACTTCTGTCACAGAACTGCCATGAAATACTCCACCTGCAACCAGAGCTAAAAGTTTTACTAGAGAACTGAATTAAATTATGGTGTTACTATATCCCAACTAAAAAGTGTTATCTTTAACAAAGTTATAGCAGCTGCCTGAATTATTCAGCCATAGTACATGGCTCCATTTGGAGATATACACAGAAACTAAGTAAGTCTTGCTTCAGATAAGGGTTCAATCAGCATTTTTAATGGAAAAAGCAAGTTTTATATATATAACATATATATATATATATTTGTACATTTGTACTCAAACATTAATTTAACTCCACTATCTAAAACCAGAAAGTCTATAATCCTAAAGGTACTCACCTAGAGACTTATGAGACAGGTAAAATAAAGAGAAAGAAAAAGAGAAAGAAACTCCAGGTGTTGATGTAAAAATATTAGAAATGTGTTTCTTGACATGTCTATGTGTAAATCACTTGTCTCAAAGAATTGGTTCAGGAGAAAACTATTTTTTACTGTTTTGTTACAAAACAAACCAAGACCAATTGATTTATTCTTTCCCATTACAGCTTTACCTACAGCCATGTGTGTGTCTGAGTTGCTTTTTTCTGTTTTTATGTCCCCTTGTATGTGATAAATACTTTTATGGATGCATTCTGTACCATTAAAATCATTGCAAAACTGTTTGCAAACAGACATATCCTGGCTGCTTATACTAATTTCTCCCTTTTTACTTCAGCTTTTTTACTTTGTAAGCTCTTTAAAGAACAATAAGCTATTCTGAATTGTAACAAACCTGTTTGAATTGGCTATTAAGTACCAACATAATACAAAGAACAATACCTTAATATTCATCAAGTCATTACTATTAAGAGAGGACAGAACAAAACAATGTGTAAAGTTTTTTTACTTTGTAGCAAAGTTAGTTTAAAAGGGGGAAAGAATATTTTTTTGGGAAAAAGCATCCCATAGAGAGATATTTTCTAGCTGTGCTGAGGATTTTTATGTGAATACATTTGTTTCTGTTGTTAAAACTCAAAGTTCTGTCCTCAGATTGTGTAAGAAAAACACTGACAACCATGTTAAGACATCCAAATACTAGTTAATTTTTCAGTCAAATTTTACCTGCATAATCTGTAACTAACATAACGTAATAACAGTAATTTTCCCCTAAGCTCCCTATAACACAGACCCTAGCAAGAGCAATCATTCCCAAAAATATGTTGCAACTTATTCTTTGTGCAAAAGTTTCTTTGTTTTGAGTTTATCAGAAGATCATTTAAGAAACATAAACCGATACGGTGAGCCTCAGATCTGAAATTAAGGCTGCAGATAGACCCCTTATGAAGACTGTAAATTACTTTCAGACAGCTCTGCATAATAGCTCTGTTACCAGTGGGGTCTCAGAAGTTAAAATAAAACTTACTGTTCCTTTGCATTCTTCAGCAAGGAAACTTGAAATAAATTTTGCTTGGTTTGCTTTAGTATTCTAAGATAACTTACTGGAGTTTGCAAAGAAATTTCAGCTTCAAATATAAGCCTGATTCATCCAGTTTTGCACTGAAAATAGGTTCTTGACCACACAAAGTGTTTACCCTATAGAACCTGGCTTTATAACATAGCACTCTTTTCTAGTACAGTAGCTTTAACATTAAAGACAGAAATCAATGAGATAGCAAAAAATCTCAGAGAAATTGAAAAAGTGTTTCTCTGGTACATATTAGAGAAAAATAACTACAACTTGAGGACAAATCAAAGTGGAAAAGAGTGTAAAATTATTCCTTTTTAATAGGAGATATCCAAACACTGCTAATCAACAATTCAAGTCACTAAAGCTTGGAATACAGGTAGCTACTTGCTGTTGCCTCACTGCCAATAACCATTTCATAACTCTTTGTGGACTTTTTTGTGGCTCAGCCTGAGCAGTGCAGGGTGTGACAATAGTGTTTCACTGAGAAAATTCAGCAGAAGAAATTAAGGAACTGGAGAGGAAGGGAGGGGAAAAATTGTTCCTTATGCTGCAAATAAAAGCCAAAATCTACTGACAAAAATTTTCACAAACGTATAGTGATTTAAATATCTTCATTTTCCAGTTTCCTGTCAATAATGTCTTGAATTAAACTGAATTAATCTGATGTTTTATGAATGAAAAAAACTTCATGGTCTTAACAGAGATCACAATGCTATCTATAATGCTTCCGTTATGCATACTGTGACACTTCTGTTTCCATGATATTGTTTGCAAAATATTAAAAAACAATGTTTTTTAAAAAATAATCAATTGAAATAGAAAAATATATTTTCTACCAATTCTAGACAAAGAACTATAATTAAGACCAAGTCTATGGTCTTTGAAAATTGTTTTCTTATACAAAAAATCTAAAACTGGATTCCTTAAAAATTAATGCTCCAATTGAATGTAGGTTTTTTTTAATGAATTTAACTGAATAGACAGAAAACATATATCCCAAACAAAATTAAAACATAAGTTTTTCCATGGTTTTAATAATACTCATAAAAGAAAAAATGATTTGGTTTGTCCTGGAGATTAAAAGAATGGGGTGATTTCAAGAAGATCTATGTAGACACAGCTGGTTTAATGCAGGAATACATACCTAGTCAAAGCAGAAACAGTTCAGAAGTAATTTGAGGCCAAGTGAATTTATTCCTTAGGATTTATTTATGTTTCTGAATCTTCTTCTGCAATTAGTCCCAACCATAAAAACTCATCAGATACAATATAACAAAAAGGAAATTATAATAATCTCAGTTCTGTAATGTTTTCGACTTTTTTTTTTTTGACGTTTGAGTTTTCTGGGGGGAGGTGGTTATTTTCCTTCCAGGATGGCCTCTCCTAATTACATTTTTCAGTATATCTCCTCAGCCACCTGTTTAGCCTTTCTGTTTCTCCTAGCAAAGACCCTTCTGTTTCTCCTAGCAAAGACCCAATTTATTGCTGCTGCAGAGGTATTAATCAGGTTTATTATGTCAGCACCTCCTCTGAGGTCGTCAATGTACAGACTAAGTAATGGACAACCGGTGTCTCACACAGCTTGCTATCAAAGTAGACAGGAGGAGGACAATGTTAGGGAAGAGATGCTACCTTTTTGGGACCAATTCTGAAACTTTTGGTGAGGGGAGAAAAGTTTAATTGAAGTGTGTTACTGAGAAGGAAGGAAAGGAGTGGGAGTAGTAGAGACAGATATTGTAGGGAAGGAAATGACAGCACAGAGATGAGTATAATTGAAAGGAAGAGAGTATGAAGGGACCAAGGAAAAAAGAAACAGAAGCCAGTCCAAGGTAAAAAAGTAATTAAAGCTGATGAAGTTTTCCTGAAGTGCTAGCATCCCTGGTTTAGTCACTTCTGCCTTTGGGTGGGACCTTTAGTCAGCTGTTCCTTATCATATCCTGCACTTCCTGGTCTACAAGACAGTGGAAGGGCTGAGGGCCATAGAGCAGGGTATAGCTACCTAAATCACAGCAGTGTTGGCCAGGCATGCTGTTATTAACATTGCAGCTGTGTGTTGGCCTAATTTTGTATAATCTGCTTTTCATGCACTAACACACTGATTATTTAAAATAATTTTTGAGAATGAAGTTTTTTAAAGAATTTGTGCTCTTAAATCCTTTGGTATTCTTAAAGATCCCTTGCTGTCTTATAACATGTATCTGATTTGCTTTAACTCATTGGTTTCATCACAAGAATAGCCTGTATAACTTCTGGTAGATTAGTGTTAGCAGTATTTTATCAGCATACCTTCCTATTTGCATAAACTCGAAGGAATAATCGTGTGTCCCCATCTCATGTTCAAAAAACATGAAAAGAGTAACTTAGGAAAAAACCCACAACATAGACAAGATTGTAGAAACAGAAAAAATTCATGTCAAAATTATGAAGTAGAGACATCAATTAGCATTATAAAAGGCTTTATTATATGGGAGAACACACATATTTTCTTCCAGGCATTGCAGACACAGACAGTTATTACAGATATCTTCTATCATCAATAACATTTATGGATTTCCACACTGATTTTTTTGTGTCAAGTGTCAAGTGTCAGTACATTAGCACAGTTTTACACTTTGGAATCAGACAGAAGGAAGAGAACTAGAAAAAAAAGCAAGGAAGTAATGATGAAAGCAAAACCACATGACAACTCTTTCTTGCTATGGTCCTGTTGACATATATTACAGTAGAAATTCTAAAAGCCTTGATACACTTAGGGATGCTGACAGTGGAAATAGACTTTGTTCCTCTCTTAAGACTAAACATCTTCACAAAATGTAATTAAAAGACTAATAAATATATTACCCTACTATTTTCCAGCCCAGGATCTCACGTATAATGAAGAGATGAAATGTCAGGAGCGCAGGTGCTGTTGGAAATAAATTTGCAGATGACTTCTATTTCACAATACCAAGAAAATCAGACCACCACAATTTTCAGTAATTTCATAGATATTACAGCAGCAGTATGCATGTCGCTGAAGGCTGGGATGTGGTAGTGTTTTAATTATAAAGCACATTTTTCAAGCATTTAATAACTCAGATATCATAAAAATTTAAGATGCAGTTTGATGCTTTTTTTTACATGATGAGTTCAGAAATACTTAAAGTTAATAAAGCTAGGCAAGTATTTGCACTTTTGCAACTCAGGAACAGATTTTAAACTAAATTAATTTTTAGAAGTGGTTTATGCTAATTTTCTTGTTGGTTTTGTTCAGATCTTCCTTCCACTTGCTACCCCATCACACTGGCTAAGGACTTCTGTGGTCATTGCAGTGTATATGCCAACCCCCTTAAATGGAAAGGCAGAATTTAAGATAAGTTTGTCATATGAGCATAGAGATGGTCTAGGTACTATTCCACACTGCAGTGAACCAAAACAAAGAGGGAGAATGACACACTAGTTTACATGAAGTTAGTGACAAAGCATTCATTTCAGTGCAGCCATTCCTGCCTGCACTGAAGCCCTGAATTCTCCCCTGAAGATATTAAGGAAAATCTCCATTTAAAGCACAGCAACTGACCACCTTACCTTAATAAAGGAACAGACATTGTCATTAGCTAGGCCACCTCTTTGTTTGCAAAGATGATACAATAGTTTTATCAATACAGTTGCAAGTGTCCCCCTTTATACTAATTATAGAAACGTTTACTGGAGAAGAGAAGGAAGTGCACATCTCTTTGTCTAAAGGTGAATGCTCTAGACTAAATTAACTCTGGGGTTGCATGCCATGAGTGTGCTGGAGAGTCTGACACTAACATAGTCACATTTATACAGTCTGGACAAAGGGAACAACTCTGGTAACAGAGAGGAGGCTTCATGTCATCATTTATCTGCTAAAGTGGGCCCTGTCATAAAAGGAGATTGTGATCTCCTGTTTATCCAGAATGGGCACATATTAAAGAAGCACTTTGTGGCTCATACCCGCAACAGAAGTGTGTTGTTTTCCTCCCATGGAGGCTGGCATGAAGGAAATACTCTGCATGCCAGATTTTTACCCCAACAGAATAATGTATACACTGAGCTCTGTAATCCAGGTATAACATGAAAGGTTACAGAAAGCACAAAGAATATCCAATAATTCCATAGTGTTTTTTTTTTTTTTTTCCCTAAGGGATTCAGTAAAATATCTCGCTCTTTGTAGTGGTAGTTTGTGAGATAGCACAAACCTGGCTGAGATTGAGAATTGCTGTTGAAATTTCAAAGCAGTAATGGTACCTCTGTTTAATAGATTAAATGCTGCCCCATCTCTCTCCATGGCATTTTACTGTTTATAGCCTCCTTCCCCCTTCCAAATGATGACTTTTTTTGATTTGACTTATAGGAAGAGGATTTTTCCCAGTACAAGGAATCCAGCTGCATCATTCAAGGGAAAATCTTTCATTAGGGAGCAAGGGTTTTGCCAGTCAGGTGATGCACACTGGGCACTGACATATCTGAGCTCAAGCTCTGGTTATAGCACAATGTTCTTAAAATAGTTCCTGATACTGACTTAGCGCATAATAAGAAAATGGCTAAGACCAGTAATGTAACAAAGCATGTTCTGTATGCACGCTATATTTGCATGTGATTCATGGAGAACAACTGGTTTAGGATGGTGACTCAGCTCAGTGAAAGATTAATGTTTCAAACATACATTTTTATTTAACTCTTCAGATGACACTTAAAAATGTAGTTGTGCAGTACTCTAGCAAAAAACAACTTATAAGAAGTCTGAAGCACTATTAGATCTTCATTACCAATGTGAAGGTTAGCTTGGCTGTGGATTAACCGTGTTAATTTTTCTAATGACATGACATGTAAGAGGTAGCAGCTTTGCATGTCTACAGAATGGACACTTTTGGGACTCCTCAGTCAAGTTTTGCTTGCAAATTTTGTTATACCTGTGTGCTTAGATAATTAACTGGTGACCTCCTTAGTAGTTTTGATAATCCAATGCTTAATTTATTCTTTAATAAGCATGTGTGCATTTTCATTTAGCATATTTCTTCATTACTTCTAGATAGAAACAAGAGAAATCCAGAATTTATCTTCCCAGCAGTGCAAGAATACCTGCGTGACCCTGAAACATCTCTGTTTCAGCTCATCCACTTGTGTAGGAGGTATTTTGAATGATCAGTATTCTCTTTTTCTTCCCATGAACTTTCAACTGCCATTGATATACTCAAGAGTTACAACCAGCATGCACAAGTATTGCTTCTATGCAATTTCATGTTGAATTGTAAAATTGGCAATTTGACCCATCCCAAAGATTAGGTAGCTTTGTGTCTCCTTCTGGTTTATATTTCTCCTACATTAGCCCATCATGATTGTGAACTGGGGATATTTCAATAAAATGCAATACACATTTTTTATAATGTATGCAATATAAATTTAAGCAGTCTTAGTTGCACACACAGTAGTAACGACTGCAATTTGATTTGAATGTTCTCTGCAATAAAAAATGTTTTGTGAAGTATTCAGTGGATAATGTATATTATTGAGTATATCCTAGAGTTTTGCATTTATCTCCAGAACTGTACAAAATTCAGCAAGTCAATCAGTTCTTATTAATTATTTGTTCAGTTTATTTTCAGGCCTCCTAAAGACTGAGATTCTTATATTTTGCAAGAAAATGTCTTTTTTTCAATAGTTTTCAATCTTTTAATTTTACAGGACATGGACGGACTTCAATCATATTACTTGCAATCCATGTTGTAAATAAGAATGTGGAGAGAGAAATACAAATGGATAATTCTGAACAGACAATAATCCCAAATCATGTGACAACCTCTCTCTCAGTCTCTAGAACAAACCTTACCTAGCAATAAATGGATATATAGATGAGAAGACACCAGCTAACCTTATGAATTTATTTGAAATTACCCTTTCAGGGGATGTGTGAATAGGACATGTCTAACACTGTATTTCTTTCCTAATATTGGATTACAAAATATGTTCTGCAAATTGTAATGGTATGGAAGCATCCTGAAACTCTTAACTCATACACAAAGTTCATTATAAGCAGTTTAGAGGAAACACAATCCTTGGAGTGAAGGGTGGACTTTGATTGACACAGCTGATCTGCCATACGATACCATTTTGAAAGATGCCATAGTCTGAGAGAGAGGAGAGCAAGCCTCTGTAGAAAGATCCGCTACAGATCACATCCTCAGCTCAAGGATCTGATAATTCCACTGCACTTCCACGGCTAGACCTCTTTTCAAAGCCAGAGGAGAAAATACACATGCATCAGTACTAAAGTCAGAGACACATTTTGGCTTACCATATAAAGTACAATTTATTATTGTTAACACATACTAAAGACAGAAGAACTGCAGAAGTTTCTTGAAGCCAAAAGAAAACAAAATAGAAGGGAAAAATAAACAGACAGACAGGAGAGAGACTGTGGCTGAAAGCACAGTAGTATGAGGATAAAGTATTTTTCCCTCTTCTGTTCAGTTTGATGATGGCATAACTGTTTCAACTTTCTTATTTACCATTAGTTAAGTAATACTCTATATTGCTGTGTGGCTATGCCTACATTAGAAAGCAGTGAAAATATGTAGAGCAAAGCAGTCAGCATGGAGGACCCCACACCACACACAGCTGTGGGGTTGCTTCTGATGAAGGAAGTCCACAGGACAAGTGCCAAGGAGCATCTGCAGACCAGTAAGGGCACTCCAGGACAACCTTTTCCAGTTCAGCTTTATATGATCTGCAGTTGTCACAGCTCGCACACTTTGGGTCGGGCAGAAGCTGGAGGGGACAAAATGCCCTTCCTTGGGAAGCTGTGCTGAGCATGTACCAATGGAGGAACTTTGAGCTGTCAGAAAGACATTTTGCAAGCATCATGCAACTGCTAGAAAAACTGCTAGAAAACTTCTGGAAAGAACAAGAGGCTTTCCTAATTCAAGAAAGAGATATGCAAAGAGTCCTTAGAGGTCATGCTGAGGATTAAACTCTGCTGGCACCCAGAAGGGGCCGTTTAAGACAAGAAGGGATAGAGAATGACTGTTCTAGAGAGCAAGGCAGAGGAAGTTACTCGTATCCTTCCATGTGTATAGTAAGCAAGGAGCAGGATTTTTAAGTCTTTTCTTTGTTCTATTTTGCTAGAAGAAATAAACTTTTCTCTGGTGAAAAAATGTTTTTTTTTCTATTAGTTTGTCATCTAAACAAACAGACCTTTAGAGAATGAGAGCCTTTTGATGCTCTTTAAGTTTTCTTGTTTCATGCACAAAAGATGGAGCAGATCCATCTCAAGACTGGCCAAATACAAGTCTCCTTGTACTCATTACTATAAAAAAAGGGTCGCTCTATTTCTTCCCCAGCTGAAAACACATCAGCTGCAATGGGCTTGGAATGTTATAGCTATTTTTTAACCTCAGCTGCATGGCACGTAAAACTCAAAAATCCAGATAAGTGTATACATGGGATATACCCTCATCCAAGGAATTATGGAATTAGCTGAATTATTTTGTGTGCAGTTCTACAGTGTTGGACAGAAGGGGGCAGGTGCCAAAGAGGGCTTCCTAGAAGGTCTTGGAACAAATGCAAAAGACTTTGGGATCTATGTGTGAATATATTCATATGACTGTGAGATGTTGTTGTATGTCTACAAATAGACTGAGCATGAGCTATGAAATCATAAGTATACTTGCTACATGAAGAACAAGTGAAAAGAATTAATGACATATGCAAACAGAATAAAACAATTATCTGAATAATTGGGGCCAAAGACTACAAGGATACCAATGAATAAGATGAAATTTTTGTGTAGATTTAAGGCAAGAGAACTAAAAGCAAAGGGTAAAAAGGAGGAAAGACTGTTTAAACAGTATCTGGTCCCCTGAGAAAAAAACAAATCCGAATGGAATTTGTTAGACAGAATAAAAGTTATCCTAGATGAAATATAGAAACTGACATAATAAAATTCTGTTTACTTTTCTATAAATAAGCTGCACTACTCAAACAAGACTATATTGTAGTTTCCATAAAACAAATTTACAGTAGCATAGGAAAATAACCCAGACAGATCCTTTTATCTCATTTTTTTCTTATTCAAGTCTGAAGCAACAGATAAAAACTTGAAATCTTATTTGAAAGCCTTTAATTACAGAATCTATTGACCATATTTCAAAGAAGCAGCATGGAAAACAGCATTAGTCTTATAATCTGCCAGGCATAATTGTCATTGTGCAATTCATAATGAGTTCTTGTGCCTAAATTTATTTATTTTATAAAGTTCACTTTTCAACAAGAGTCAACAAACATTTAAGAAATAAAAACCTGAAATGTTTGTGTGTTAGCTTACAATCATGATTTGTGGTAAGCCAGAAACAAACTTTTGAAAACATGAAAAAAATCATGATAAATATGAAGTTTATCTCAGCTCTGTTGCTGTCACTGGATGCAATTGGCATATATACCAACGCACTGGATGCTTGGTAATCTATCCTTATGCTGATGTGCAATTTCTTGAGATATTTCAGTTTGCTTGACTGTTTTTAATTTTTATCAAAGATAGTCAGGTGAAAATATTTTAGTTACACTGCCCAGGTATATTTTATTTCTCAAACAGAATAGGACACTAGTGGTATGTTTTTGTGTCTATAGATGTATGTATGTATGAGATCAACAAATGAGGTGTTAATAGGTTTTCCCTCACATAAGCATGAACTTTAAGTGGCTAGGTACCACTCAAAATCATACTACATATATAACTAAAAAGTATTTTGACTTTTTAAAAAACTCAGGCTAAGAATTGATATAGAAGAGCACCTGCAGCCTTTTAAATTTTCTGTAGTTATGCTGAGGTCCCTAGGTAAATATCCCTTTTTTATTCCTTTTCAGTGGTTAAATGGACTTTCTACTGGGCTCTGAGAACAGCAACGAAGTAAAACCACACTTTCTGAAAAGAATTTAGAGGTTCTTTGTTCTTTTCATTCTGAATGCTGGAACAACCGGACAACACCTGAATTGCACTGCATGTGCAGCTGCAGCATGTCCCTGGTCCCCAGGTCTGAGATCTGAGTCCCTTTCAGAGCTCCAGAACAATTCTTCCCTGAAGAAAAAAGTTTGCAGAAGGATGGTGCGTAACTGTGTATTAATTTGACGTGTATTGGAGGTGAAGTTGATATGAGTATCTGGCTTGAGGAGGGAGGAAAAGGGCTTTTATGCCCCAAAGAACCTGCAAAAGTTGAGAAACAGTGGACAAAGTCTGTACTTTGAAGAACCAGAGGGAACAACAGGGAAGAGCAAAATGTAAGGATAACCATTGTCATCGAGACTCATAATATATTTGTTATGTGTAATTTATACCTTTGTTACATTATCCAGAAATTATCTCTATATTTGTAACATATTAGCCAGTAAGTGGAAACATCAAATACCCTGTGCAGAGGCTATTTGACTTGTTTTTGGTATTTGATTTCATTTCTCTATATGTGTGGATATTTTCTCAAGAACAGAACAGACAATCATACATACTGTCTTATTTAAATTATATCAGCTAATAAAAAAAAAATAAATAAAATCCTGTATTAGAAAGACAGAGATTATCAGCTTGATTTTTTTTTCTTTTTTTTTTTTTTTTTTTTTTGTGTGGGAAGGGGGTGATATTTCTGGTAGAAAGATACTTTTGTAAAACTGTTTCATAAGGTGCATCATAGAGACAGAATTAACACAACCTTGTAATGAATGTGGACGGTTTCTGGGTCTTACTTTTGCTGTTAATGTTATCTAAGATTTCAAAGTAATTGTAAAGCGAGACTGCAAAAATTCCTTATAGCTATTGCCTCCATCTGCCTGCAGTACTACGATGAAACTGCCAAATCAGGGTATGTTCCCTTTGTAAACTGTCTGTGTTTACTTCATGATAATGCACAAGAGACAGGTTTTAAATTTTCATAACTTACAGGGTAATTTTAATTAATGTCGCTGTAAGTCATGCAGTATTGGTAAATGAGATTATAATTATTATTCCTTTATTTATTTGCCACTGACATGCTGACAGCATGTATTTCTTACCAGATGCACATGGCAAGCACCTACATCCCATCCCAAAAGACAGATTGTCAGAGGCTGAGCTCCTACCAACTTTACTCACCCTGAATGGTATATTTACTCAAAAGGAGTCACATCAAGGGATGTCTTATAGCAAGGATGCAGATGATAACGAAAACCTGTGGTAGGTGAGAAGCCTGCCTGGCAAATGAAAAATTGGAGACTTCTGCCTCATGTTTTTCCTGCTGTTTTCTTCTGCTTTCAGAGTGAACATTTTCCCCCTCCCTCCAAATGAACTGCTCTCAGCCCTTTCCCCCTGTTTTTCTCTAATGCCCACAAACCCCTGATGGCTGTGCAAGCAGCCCAGGAGCCCTATGTGGCAGCGGGCATAGCCCATGGGTGGCACTGGGCCACAGGAACTGGGCAACAGCAGCTGATATGGCAGGAAGGGGAGGGCAGCCCTCTGCATGGCTGCAGCACCCAAAGCTCTCACTGATGGGGGTGTTTGCCCCAAAGCTGATAATACTCTGCAGAAGTTACCAACAATGAAGATATAATAAGATGACCATCGGTTGATGGTAGAGTGGGGTGGCATGCAGGACCTCCACGCTCTGGTGCCTGGGGACACAGGGGCTTTCTCACCAACACCTGCATTGGTGCGGTCTAGGGAACAACAGGGGCACACACTGGGCTGGAGAGCCCATGTTGACCTTGGAAGTGAAGTAAATGGGGCAACCTGCCCTCTCCAGAGAGGGTACGGGGGCCTGTGACGCACACCTGCCTTGGGGCTCTGTGTGAGGGGAGGGAACGCACAACTGGAAACGCATCTGTCTGTGGGATTAGAGTGTGTGGGGTTTAGTCCTAAAAGGATACTTAGAAAGTTGTGTATATCCCTGTTGTGGTTTGAACTTGGCCAGTAGCCAATCACCATGCGGCCAATTGCTTACTTCCCCCCACCCCTCCTGGGTGAAATAGGGGAGCGACAAAAAAAAGAAATTTGTCGGTCAAATAAAAAAAAACCAAACAATAGTAACAAAACAACAGTAACAGTAGTAAGTTCAAACAGGTAATATACAATGCAGTTGCTCACCAACCGGTATGCGCCCACCCCCAGCAGCAATTCCGACCACACCAAAAATCCCACTGCGCCAACCAGAAAACGGAACTGAGAGAGTACATGTTTCCTTTACATACTGAGCATGACGTCACATGGTATGGAATACTCCAATGACCGATCTGGGCCCAGCCCTCTAGCTGTGCTCCCTCTCAGCCCAAGGAATCTTAATTCTGTCCTGGCTGAAACCAGGACAATCCAAGCACAAATACGGGCTGGGTGATCAGTGGATTGAGAGCAGCCCTGCAGAGAAGGATTTGGGGATATTAGTGGATGGAAAAATGACTATGAGCCAGCAATGTACACTCACAGCCCAGAAAGCCAACCCTATCCTGGGCTGCATCAAAAGAAGTGTGGCCAGCAGTTCCAGGGAGGTGATGTTCCCCTTCTACCCTGCTCTTATGATGAACCCACCTGCAGTACTGTGTCCAGCTCTGGGGCCTCCAACATAAGAAGAACATGGATTGGCTTGAGCAGGTCCAGAGGAGGGCCATGAAGATGATCAGGGGACTGGAGTACTTTTCTTATGAGGACCGGCTGAGAGAGTTGGGGTTGTTCAGCCCAGAGAAGAGAAGGCTCTGGGGAGACCTTATAGCAGCCTTCCAGTACTTAAAGGGGACCTACAGGAAAGATGGGGAAGGACTCTTTATCAGGGAGTGTAGTGATAGGATGAGGGGTAAGAGATTTAAATTGAATAAGGATGGGTTTATATCAGATATAAGGAATAAATTCTTTCATGTGAGGGTGGTGAGACACTGGAAGAGGTTGCCCAGAGAGGTTGTGGCTGCCCCCTCCCTGGAAGTGTTCAAGGCCAGGTTGGACGGGGTTTTGAGCACCCTGATCTAGTGAAATGTGTCCCTGCCCATGGCAGGGGGGGTTGGGACTAGATGATCTTTAAGGTCCCTTCCAACCCAAACTATTCTAAGATTCTATGATTTTTTAAGTGTCCTGTGGTGTGATACTGATCTTGAAAGTATTGTTCACTGCTTGCTTGTTCATTATGTGCTATCCATAAATCAAGAAACCAAAGTTTAATGTTGACTGGATTTAAAGCATGTGAACTGAACAGTTTTTCCCGGAGACTTATGGCCTCTTTATGAGTAACTCATCATTTCTGTGACCCTTTTGGTTTCTTCATGAAATCTCGATTGCTTTATTGAAGTTGTGCCAAAAGTCTCTTTGGCTATTGTTCTCTATTTAAAACAATGTGAACTTGTAAATGCCATCAAAGGTGCCTTTTGGCCAAATACAAGTCCATTTTGAGAAAGTCTGCAGGTGTACAAGTGGATATGCATTTCCACAGTTTCTAGAGGCAGCTAACATGTCCTGTCTAAGAAGATGGTAGCTGAATCTCCTGCCAGACATCCCATTCCTCCAGATGTTGTCTTCCTACTTTCAAAATGCAATTTCATCAGTCCCTGAGCTGATGGGAATCAGAGAAACATGGAGAAAGGAATGTATGAGCTGAAATTTAGTAATAACTTTTAACAACATTTTGAGTATCAAGGTATTGCATGACCTGGTCACATAGTCCCAGAAATATCTTATTATCAGAGATCTGAATTTCTCCATCTTAAAAAGAATAAAAAGTAGATAATTTCTTATTGTAGGTAAGACCAGTACTTGGCCACATCAGCAATTTTATATGGAACTCAATAAAACTAGTCTGAAAGTAAAGTTTACCATGTAGTTCTGCAAAAAAGGACATCCACACATGTTCCAAATACACATCTAAAAAATAAAAAGAAATTCTTTTTATGTTCAGTGATCTGAAAATTTCTTAATAGCTGTCTTTCCAGTCATACACCTAAGCTAACGTTTCTAAGCCAGTCATTTTCACCTAAAGCACAGTCAAAAGCTATTATCATATGTATGCACAGACCATAGTTCTCAGATACCCAGACGTCAGCAAAAACATTTTTTCCTAAAACAAGGCTATAGATTATTATTCAGTGAATTTTATGACTGTGACAAATTTCAGCTGCCAGACTGTGACAGTTCCAGGAAATCATTCATAGCTTTAAATATTGGGTTATTTCTTTTATTTATCCATTTTTGTTATGAATCATATGTGTTGAAATTCCCAGGGAAAAAAAGTAGGAAATTTCAACCCCATTAACTAAAGTACTCCACAAGATTAAAAATATCTGAGGAGAAGTTTTAATGACAAACATTGCCAACACTGCTATGTCAGTTAAGAACAACTGATGGAATATACACATGTAGCACATACATCCTTGTTCCTGGGATAATTTATCTCGATTTCTCAGAACAGTCTACATTAGCAAAAGCATAGTTTTGTTAATGTGATCTACAACTGATAATGTTATATGACACTTTATCACCAATGATGTAATTAACTGTAGACTATAATTTGAACATAATGAACACAGGAGCATAACTTCACTACCATGTAATTTCTAGAAAGGATTTTACTTGTTTCTCTACAAGGATTGACTGGTTTGTGAAATTCATCTCTGTACAATGGCTAGGCCCAAATTTTATTTAATGTTTCTCTCATATTTGCCTCATTGCCCTCATTGCTTAGTTTTAACACCTTACTTGGTTTTAACACTAAGTGAAGTTACTTAAACCACTCAAATGTTTCCATTAGATTCTCCTTCCAAATGGCACTGTGGACAATGACACCTAGGAAGGCAGGTACTCATTGTTAGAACAATGTCTGTTGTCACTGGAGTACGAAAAATTGTACGTGGCTTCTCAATTGAGGTGGGTTCGTAAAGATTTTAAATGCAGTGTAGTTCTTTAACATTCATGTTAAAGAATTTTGCCATTGCCTAAGATCTAAGATAAATTAATTTCAATAAACTCACTGATACACTGGGTAAGTTTAGAGTCAAATCTCATTTCTCTCTGACTCTGCTTGTTTGGATATCTGATGCTTTTTTTCTCTTTGTTATGTTTCCTTTTCCAGGTCCTTTACACTTTTTCTGGTATTCTCATCTCAGAAAAAAATCTTTCATTGTAATGCATATGTAACATCTTTTTCTGGTTGTCTGCTCTTCCCCTCCCTTCCTTTATAGAAGGCTTTGGATCTTTTCACCATAAAGGAATTAAGTAGTGAAAAGTCTCTAGATGCCCGGTGATGATATGGCTGTTTTGTGGTCTTTGACAAAATCTCTTCCTGTTCAATTACCATATTCCAGACACCTCACCCTGAGCAAATTGCTATCTATGACTAGTAATAATAAGGTTCATGGTATCCAGATGTACTTAATGAAGAGAAGTAATACGTTACCATAAACATTAGTACTCCAGCTTCACCCCAAGGGCCTACTCCTGATTAGGCCACCTAAGAAAAAAATATGTTTCCTAATAATAGTGAAACAAGGGATGTCTGATCCTTTTTTGTTTCTAGAGGTTTTAAACATTATTTTAGCAGCTTTTAATACATTGGGCTTCCCTCTTCCTTTTGCATTGGGCAACTCATTCTGGTTTGCTAGAAAAATAGATGAAGACAAGATGTCATAACAATATCTTTCCTGTTTTATTTTTAATGCTGAATTACGGAAACTTTTTATATTCTTACCTATGAAAGTACAGCAGTTACAATTACGCATTATTTAAAAAGTGGAAACCTAACAGTAGAAGGCTTTTGGAAACTAGTGTAGACATATCAGAGATCACAACATAGAAGGACTGCTGCAAGGTATGCACTGTTGTGTCTTTGTCAAATATATGAGAAAGGAAACAATGGCAATCAGATAGGATAAAGTATGTTTTAGTCTAGGTGACAGATAATGAAGTTTTGCACTGGATTTTCCATGACATGTTATTCCTCCTAGCTGTGGTCTAGCCTGGAGCATTGATGTGTGATTATAGTTACAGCCCATGAGAAATGGTTTCAAGCTTGCAATCTAGTTTGCTTTGTGTTTGTTATTTTGCAGCTTTAATTTTCAGGGGCTGTGTGTTTCCAGTGACTGCTACACTTAGCATAAATTACATAGGTGGAAGAGAGACACACTGTCAGTGCTCCGTGAAGAGTAATTTGTCTGGTATGAGCTCACAATGCATTATCTTACAATGCTATAATTAATCAAGTGCCTTTTGGCAAGTTAGTGTCAGCTGCAGAGCAAAAGAGTTCTGTCAAATCATGACACGTTAGTCTTCATTAGCTGTATAAAAACCTTTAAAATTGCAGGGGCAGACTGACACTACTTAAACAACACAGCTTCTACCACTGTGTGTACCTGCTCAATTGAGAAGACCTATTCACTTCCAGAAATAAGTGCTTTTCAACATTAGCAAAAGATTCATAATGTGGTCTCTTAACTCTTAACTTTTTGTTCTGAAATGCATGTTTGCTCATAAATTGCAAACTTTACTTCTCTTTTTTCAGAATATCTAAGTGTTTATTGGTGCAGAACTGTAAATTATTGACAGATGTAATTATAGGAAATATACCTCTTATTTACAAGAAAAAATGGTTGGAAGAATCATCCACACTTTAAATTACTGCACAGCAGATGGTAATATTTACTGAAGTCTGACTTCAGTTTAGTGTACTACAGATTATATCTGGCCTGGTGAATATTGCTCCAGATTATATCTGGTGTGGTGTACATTTCTCCACAGCAAACCAGAGAGGGGTATTGTCAGCAGGTATGTGGTTGTGAAAATCACTTAACACCAGATCGTGAGTTTTCCTGAAATTAAGGCAACAGTATTGTGAGTGCAAACAGATTCTACATTTGCAGTAGCCAGCACATCTGAAAGTGATGCACAAGAAGAAAAAACCTGTATTAGAAAAATGACTGTCACTGCGTCCTTCTTGGGCAGAGAGAAGCAGCAATCACACCGAAACTCTGAGAGTCACAGCTTAGTCTTTGCTCTCTCTTGATTTTGGACACTTTCATTTTCTCATGCATAAATAAAAGCATTGTGAGGGGATCCAGCAGCCATATTAAGGCCTCTTTACAAGAAGAAGTGTTCAAGATTCTGAAAACATGGTCTTCTGAGGAATACTAAATTGGATTTCAAGAACAGAGGTGTATGAAACCAGAAGATATTTTCAAAAACTTTTATTGATATTTTTTTCTGGTTACCAGTTAATCAGTAGAAGAACGTCTCATTCTTGCTTTCCAAGTGTGCTTTAAAAGGACAAAGAAAAAAAATATGAAGAATAGTGTACCATGTGAAGAGGGAAATAAGAGAATTAAATCACAGTGAAGTGAATGTGTTTATTATTTGTGTTTTTTAATTCTCCTACATGCATCCGTGATGGCTCTCTCATTTTAATGAGCTTCATATTCTCTGCTGGATCATATATACAGAGTCATTGACAGGATTTTTCTAGTGCAGTATACAGGTCACTTGCAAGAAGTATAAAAATAGTACTCGGGTCACCTGTGGAGTAGGATCTGGGAATGACCAGGACAGAAAGAAGTCTCTAGTAATTCTCCTAAGGAAAGACAGGTTGTAACCTAGAATTGCCTTTCCACACTTGCTTCAGACCCACACACGTGCTGTGTGGGTGAATATATGTGAGAGTGCCTGGGAGCTTCCCCCACTAACTTTGGTGGTGTGATATTGCAGCTCAGTGACACCAGAACAGCTGTGGAAACTCTGGCTGTGTTGAAGATGACTGGGCCTTTTTTAATGGGATTTTCACAAAAATATTTCAGTGAAAGAGTTCAATTCACCCATTCTAATAACAACATCAGAAGGATTTACACAAAAAAGAGTTAAATGTTACAATGCAGTTAATAAATAGTGTACAAAGCCATTTTATGAAGTACCACTTTCTGTAAATAAAAAAGTAACCCAGGTCTATCCTGAACATCTGAACACCAAAGGTCAACTGAAAGGAACCTAAATTTAATTTCTTTATTGTATGCTTTTAAGACAGTTTTCTAGATTATAATTTTCAATGTCTGCAGTGACAATCCTGAAGTTTTATGAACTCAACACCAACACTCAGTGAAGAGATAAAGGAAGACTTGAGTGAAAGAAAAAATGGGGTTGAGGGAGGAAACAGTGTTAGCATTCCTAAAGCATCACAGTCATCTAGTCAAGAGAGCCCTTCAGAGATCATGACCTTGGTATATTTATTTTCTGCAAGTTTATATGTTGCAAATTGAGGTAGAACAGAATTAAGTATTAGGGCGAAACAGGTTAGCAAAAAGGGCATAGGCCATCACTGACAGAAAATATCTAGAACATTTTCAACTACTCTTCCTCTTCCCCTGTTTCTGAGAAGAGAATATATTTGAATTTCTATGTTCAATTTACAGTCTGGACAGCATATTAATGGGCATTTTTTTCTCTTGTTGCTCTTGCAATATTACACAGTTTTCTGAGAGTTTTTTTACAACAGCCAACAATAATAGTGTGTATCTATACAGGGTAGTTAAGCAATTGATGAAGACATTTTAATGACATAACATCTGTACTCTTCTTTGGTTTACTAACCATTTGCTTGTCTGTCTTTTCTTCTTTTTTTTTTAACTAGTCCTGACAACACATGGTGTCACACTTCCCTTGTACTTTTTGTTGGATGACTGAATCCAGATAGAGGGCTATGACATAATATCAGTGTAAATTTTGGAGTATATTTTGAAAATAGATTGTTCACTTTTTCACATAAAAAAATCTACAGGAGGAAAGAGAAGGGAATTACAAAGTATCGGGGGAAACTGTGTTTGTATATAAGTTATAAAAGTGTGATTTCATATGCAAGAGTTAAAAACTTAAAAAAAAAACCACAATTAATGAACTAATGGAATGAAGGTGCATTATGACCTATAAACAAGCTGATGTAATGTAACCAGTGATTTAAAGTTATCTGTGAGTTGTGGGGGTTTTTTATTTTTTATGTGTATTAAGGGTTTTTTCTGTATACAAAGCACATCACAAATAGTTTGTACTATCTGGATGTATGCAGCAGTTTTTTATTTCTGATGTCAACACTAAAAATTATAGCAATCACAAGAAGTTTGTCCATGATCCTGTGATTTCACAATCAAGTCTTTTGGAGGTCTTCATTCTCTTGCAAATACATGTCTAACTTTTCTGATTGTGAGGTGGTTTTTTTTTTTCCATCCATAAAACAGAGGGAATGAATATATGCTCATCTCACAGCTGTTGTAGATTAATCAATGTATACTCAACTTGGAAAGTGTGACATATTTAGTTTTATATTCACCTCACAAGCCGAGGCTGAGAATCACATTTTTTCAGAATGTACCACGGGTAAGGATTGGCCACTTTACAGTACATTAATACTATGTGACACATGACATCATTGCTGAAACATTTTCAATTCTGCCCTGAAGTTTTCCAGTACATTGATGACTTCTAAGTTCTTTCACTGTAGGTATTAGTAAAAAGATCCTCACAATTCTATCTCAGCAGAAGTACATTCAACACAAAACAAATATAATTTATGGACCTCTTCTCAACTGGATATTTTGCTGCATTCTTAGAAAAATTGGTAGCACTGATTTAGACAGGAAATTAAACTGAAATCTCATGTCACTGCACACTAGGTTAAGACCATACACTTTGCTCAGAGGATACTCTCAGGATCAGCCTTACTTTTCCACATATTCTGACAAAAGAGTCTGCACTAACTTTGACTAACTATGTATTCGATCAAGCTGAGCTGTAATGGTCAGTATACTGTATCACAATCGCTGTTGTCCTCTTTGACTCAGTTCACCCACAGAGGGTTGCTAGGAAGGACTTGCCTGTGTAGGACACTGAAGATCACTTATGGCCTCTTACCTTTCTGCAGAGATTTTAACTTCATTCTTGTCCTTTCCTGGATGTTGCTTCAATTTCTACTACATCAGAAAATTAATTGATTTTTCCTTGTTTTACTTTCCCGCTTTGTTTTTACTCCATAAATACCCACCTTGGAAGAGGACTTTTCAGAGACTAATGCTATGGGAGTTCCTTCTCTGTAGAGTGAGACTAATATTAATTTTATTCATAACAGAGCATGCGCTGCAGAAAGCTGGAAGTTTTAATGGAGATTGGGTCAACTCAGAGACTGGGAAATGTCATCCAATTACAAAGGAACAATTTTTTTCAGCATTGAATGCCCTGGCTTTAGGCTGACTATCCTTTGTGCCTTGAAACCGTAGATCTACAGTCTTAAGTTTACATTAAGATCCTTCAGAAAGTTTAAAGCCCTTTACTGATTCTCATTCAGAACTACATACAGTACTCACACTGAGAGACTCATGAAAACATACTTGCTGCATGTTCTAACATGCTGCACTCATCATCGAAAGAGTCTGAGTTTAGCAGAACACAGCAGATGTGTGGATTTAGAAGAATGTCTAAATATATCTTGATGTTGTAGAAGCAGCCTTCTGGTATTTGGATGATAATGGAATTAAACATGTCATCCTTAATGATGCCATCTTTTCAATGTCTTTGCAACTGTAGATTTGTAGGGAGAGAGGATACATTTAGTTAAATTTTCCAGAAAGGTAGAAGGAAGCAGATGTGCCTTTGAACACAAAGTCCCTATACCAATGCCACACACAAACTCTAGTTTCATATTTATGTGATTAAAACATTCCTGTGCTTCCTACTTACAGTTTATATAGCATGATTAGTCTTAAATAATCTTCAGCCCTTTTTTACAACTACTATGGATAAAATAAAATAACCTCATAGTAAATTTGAGTCAACTAGATATAGTTACAGATACAAGGAAGACAGTATGGAGCTAAAGAGAAGGAAGACTAAGAAAATCCTCTTAGTTTTAAGTACAATTATGTCAGAACTCAGCTTTGATAGTGAATATCCAATCTGCTACTGTTGGTCAAGGTCATGTTCTTCACAGATTAAATACATATTATTAGAAGAGATCTTTTAAAAACTAAGTGTGTTGCTTGCTAAAATAGTAAAAATGGAGAGAAAATTCCAGGAAATCAAGAAGTTGAAAAATGAAATAGTTTTTTGAAAATTGAAAATATTTCACAGAATCACAGAATCACCTTGGTTGGAAAAGACCTTCAAGATCATCTAGTCCAACCGTTAACCTAGTACTGACAGTTTCCAACTACACCAGATCCCTCAGCGCTATGTCGACTCAACTCTTAAACACCTCCAGGGATGGGGACTCCACCACCTCCATGGGCAGCCCATTCCAACGCCTAACAACCCATTCTGTAAAGAAATACTTCCTAATATCCAGTCTAAACCTTCCCTGGCGCAACTTGAGGCCATTACCTCTTGTCCTATCGCTTGTTACTTGGTTAAAGATTCTTATCCCCAGCTCTCTGCAACCTCCTTTCAGGTAGTTGTAGAGGGCAATGAGGTCTCCCCTCAGCCTCCTCTTCTCCAGACTAAACAACTCCAGTTCCCTCAGCTGCTCCTCATACGACATGTGCTCCAGACCCTTCACCAGCTTTGTTGCCCTTCTCTGCACACACTCGAGTCATTCAATGTCCTTTTTGTAGTGAGGGGTCCAAAACTGAACACAGTATTCGAGGTGCAGCCTCACCAGTGCCGAGTACAGGGGTAAGATCACTTCCCTGTCCCTGCTGGCCATGCTATTTCTGACACAAGCCAGGATGCCATTGGCCTTCTTGGCCAGCTGGGCACACTGCTGGCTCCTGTTCAGCTGGCTGTCAATCAACACCCCCAGGTCCCTCTCTGACCGGCAGCTCTCCAGCCACTGCTCCCCAAGCCTGTAGCGCTGCTGGGGGTTGTTGTGGCCCAAGTGCAGCACCCGGCATTTGGCCTTATTTGATATTTAAGCACATAGAAGAAAAATAAGTCAGCAAGAATGCCACACAAACAACAAAAAACTTGATAGGTTAGCAATCTAATATGTATTTTCATCTGATATAATTTAGCCATTCTCTTGTAAAGCTGAGAACTAAAACAAAACAAAATAAATTACTATATTTAAATATCCTCTGTTGACATTATCTGCAGATCAATACCTTTGCACTTCAAAATAATTCCCTTAGTTCCATTGTGACCAGAAATTAGCCCCTGCTCACACTGTTTCTTGCAGGTCCATTAAATGTTGTTATGCAGAGCTCCTGGACCTAGACAAACCTGAGGCTGAGCTCTGCACCAAGGTGACATTTCCTCCATCAGATTGTTTAATTAGGGAGCTGTACAATCTGTCTCTCGTGAGACTTTAAAGCTCTGGAGAATGTGCCTACATGTCCAAGACAAATTTATGTGTGTTCATATAAATTTGATTTATCAAAAAAAAAGCAGCTTTCAAGAGTATCACAGATGTAGTCATGCACTTCATCGTCTGAGAGAAGCAACAATATAAAATGGTAAGTTAATTTCAATGTTTAAATGCAACTGGTTTAACGAGATTTGATGGCAAGGTACACTTGATTATTTACTGCATAGAGGACAGGGTCAGACAAAACTGTCAGGGGGACCCTCCCATTGAGTAATGAGGTTCAGAAAGGACCCCTTGTGTTCTAAACTACTTCTCATAGAAGAGTCTAGTTGTCGCTGGATCCACTCCTAGTCCCAGACTTGGTCAAGTTTATGTCTAAAGGATTATATTTGCACAATCAATTCTTTATATCATTTAGCTAAGACTTCAAAGCTTAGCATGCTATTAATCACTTACTGAGAATCTGTTGTGGCAAGGAATCTCTCATCCTTGAGGAGTAACCTTGAGTTCCTACTCAAGGGGAGATCTTGGCGTGCAGCCCGCTGCCATGCAGGAGAGTTCAACAGGTCCTGGCTGTCCACTATGGAGTAAGATAATTGATTTATAGTCATATTTGCATATCAGCAAGACTTCTGGGTCACTGTTCCAGACAGTCCTTGGCTACCATGTTGTCATCTGGCCCCCAAAGTCTAGCGTAAGCTGGATGCAGCCATCACAACCCCCACTGGTGGTTATGGCTTAAGCAGGGAAGGGGGAACACACCGCTACAAAGAGCTACACCAGATCAAAGAAAGAATGACTGCTTTGAGAGCTCCTGATAGTTTCTGTCAGTTCTGAACCTGAATGCTGTTGCATCTGAAGGAGTGGCAGTAGATTGGAAACAATATTTTACTGGTTTCTGATCCTACCTTACTATGGGCCCTTATGAGATGAGATGGAAAGTTTTCAGTTTCAGCACTGAAACTGGGAGTGATACTGTTTTCTTGCAAGTGTCATTAGAAAGCTAGGAGGATTAATGCACATATTCAAATGATATTATGAGGATCACATAAGCTTTGAACATTAATATATTTGGGGAGACAGAGACTCATGGACAGCAGAACAAGCTCCATCTGGTTTACTTCAAAATGGAGATTCTCAATCATGTAGAGAACTGAATTTTAATGGTGGAAAGATATTTCCTCCAAACAAATTAGGGAGAGTGAATGACTCCTGGAAAGTAACTCTTCCGGAAAGTATAAGATGTCATATGAGTAATAAAGAATCCCAATCTGATCTGATCTGGCACTAGACATACTATTATCATCATAAAATGTAGTTACACTTAGTGTGGTGGAAACTACAGGAAAGTTTAATCTCTACAAGAAGGTTTATGCAAGTTTCCCTAGCAAATTCATATCATACATGATTTCCTGGAGAAGAATAAGTAAAAATGTGACTCATTTGCTAAATCCTTTTCTAGCACTCTACTTCATTTTTGGTATTTCTGACTTTCAGTTTAATAAGAAGATACCATTTAACAATTACAAAAGAAATACAAAACATGTTCTCAGGTAAATACAAAACAAAATGTGGTTTTTTTGCTAAAATTTACTTGAACTAGCTAGCTTTGGTCAATACCTGCTTTTTTTCAGTAACTGTAAACAATCAAAATGAAAATCAAATATAATCTATATTCAGTTACTAATGGCAACTGAATTTTAAGTACAATATTTCTTCAGTGACTTGTGGGATATTGACACAATGGCTGTTGCAACACTGTTTGAGTGAATAATTTACAAGGAATACAGTATTCCTCAGAGTTAGATTCTTGTACTTCTGTAACATGTTCAGATCCCAGTCTCTCAGATGTTTTTTTCATCTGAATACATTTCAATACATACATACACAACTGACCACCTTCACTTTGAATTAATCATTGAAAGTTGACTTGCAGATAATCCTGAAGTCTTTAAGAGATGAGGCTTAAGGCTGCAATGTGTTCATTACAGGGTCAGAGCATTTACCTGCTAGCTGATCAGTACTTTTCTCTTATATTTTTCACTAAGCTAACTCTGTAAAGCACAGGTTTCTAATTAAATGTAGAATAGCGCTTTCACACTTAATTATGTTGTGTTTATTTATTATGAATTTGATGTGCCAAGTGTTTGTGAAACACCTAAAGGATCAAACTCAACTTTCTCTCATAGATTCATAGACCTACCCTGACTTTCCATCAGTCAGTCCAAACCCAATAGGTGTTTGATGTGGGTATATTCCATGAAATATGTCCTCAGATTAAAAATACACAAATTTAGACATTGAATTAAGAGAACATGCCTGGTTTTTATGTTTCTCATGACTGAGCTAAAACTATTGTCACTCAGAAACATCTGTATCTTCCATCAAATCTAATACAGCTCTAGACCTCCATTCTGTGCACTAAACAATTTAAAATGTTGGGGTATGCCAGGCTGACAGTGCAAACTGGACATTGCTTAATAGCTGGAAAGTTGGAAGCGAGATTCAGAAAGAGAAGGTGATAGAAAAATCAGTGTTCAGAGTGATACCTGTCCTCTATTCTCACCACCAATCTTCATTTTTCTAGTTTGAACCATCTTGGCAAAAGATGGGGGAATTTAATGAAAAAACATTCCCCACTTGCCCGTTGTTTTTCAGCCTGAAGCAAAACCTCATGACAATGTCAAGCCAGATTCACTGTTGGTGCAAAATTGCTCATCTCATTTCTCTCTGCCATTAAAACTGAATAGGTTCACAGCCATCTATGGGGGAGAAGAATGCTTTCCACAAAATTCCTCTTTTCATAGATTTGATGAGTACTCCATAACAGAGGTGAAGCTACCAGAGTTCAAGCAATGCATTCTGTGAAGAGCTACTGCTTTTGATTTTCTACAGTGTGTTTCCATAGTGCTTAACAGAATATTGTCTTTTTATATTTATTACCTCTGTAAGTCTCTCCTTCAAGTAGTAAGACACTACAACCATATACTTTACAGATATAAAATTATGTACGTTACTCAAATTTTTAAAAAAACATTACAGTACTAATCATATCTGTTTTAATAGTCTTATCCTTTGACTCCACTAGCTTTCAATTTGCATTTCGTTCCCAAGTTTTACTCAGTGTTTTACAAGAGCCACAAGCTGCCTTCATGTTCATACCTTTTGACTGAGTGTGTGATCTGGACATCATAAATTCTTTCCACACTTCCCTGCTCAGGCAATAAGTTTATTTTCTGTCAGGTGATCCTCTTCTTGAACTATGAACAAAATGGGCTAATTCCTTAAAGAATTATATACTGATACAAATAAATAAATAATTTTCTTACCAGCTAAAGACTGACACATTCTCCAGGCTTGTCTAGATAAGGTTAGCTTCAATTACTGTGAAAACGACAAAACCCAGTTATACCTGTTTCTAAGAGACTTCCCCTCTCTCAGAGTGAGCCCAAAGGCAGAGAATCTTCCTTTCTTACAGAGGCAGTTGTCTCAAGAGTGTCAGCACTCAGTGTCATCCCTCCCCATTTTGACCATTCAAAACTGTAATATCTTTTGGCAACTTCCTCCACTTAAGCCAAGTCTCCAAATGAGAAAGTCAATATTTCCAAGTCTAACAAAACAGCACATTGCAAGGCAGGATTTGTGTGTCTCCTCAGCACATCAGCTGGATATCTATTTGCTTGAGTTTCGTGGGGATGGTTTTGGACAGCATGGAGGAAGAAGGATCTTCCATCTAGTCAAAATTCAGTGTAAAACTTATTCCCATTAGTTATGAAATAGCTATTCATGGACATAGCCTCCTGTCTCACTTTTTTAAAAGGTTAGGAAAGGCCTTCAAGCCTTATATTACATTAACCACAGTAAACAAATTCTACAAATAAAAAAGAAACAATAAATAACTTACATAAATGGCAACTTTTTGTCCAGCATCACATGTTAGCTTACTGCAATTTGTTTCCTGCAGTTTTAGCATTTTGTTTTGACTTACTTTTATATTAAATAACTCATATCTTTTCTTATATTTATTCAATAATACTAAGAAGACTTCTCTTTTGAACCAGACTTGAATCTTTTTTTTATTTCCACTGAAAATGCTAATGTTTATACTACATTTATATGTATAAAGTTTCATTTCAATTATAACACCCTGAGATGTGGAAAGAATTGTGGAATTTGGTGCATACAGTTTTGCTAAAGGCAAAAATCCTTTCTGTTACCTTCTGTCTCGAATACAAGATGCAAAAAGTATTGGGGTCCCTATCTGAAGGAGCAAAATGTGCAGTATAATCAGTTCAACACCTTCACTATAAATAAATGATATATTTTCACAATTTTTTCAATTCTAATAAAAGTTTGCAGCTTTTCTGTTTATTTATTCTGACAAATATAAATAAATAACACATAAGTCTGGACTTAATCATTGAATTTACAGTTATTGAAAACTAACCTACACTGTATATTGTTTAGGACACTATTTGATATTTTTGAAGTCTCAGTTTTCTATAAATATGGAAATTCAGTAATTATTACTGTCAATATTTGTTATTTCTATGCAATTCATTTTTATGCGATATTATATTTTATTAAATATCAGTGAGAATCTATGATTTTTCCTATATTTCAAATCTTTTCAAAAATGCTGATTAAACTGATAGTATCTTTTTATCAATTTCCCCAGTCCACTTATATTTACACTATATTATATTGTATTATATTATGCTATATTCTTATTATTCTTAAGTCTTTCTTAAGAAAGAATACCGACCACAATCACTACTGAGAATATCTATTTCATTTTCTGAGTATAATGGTTTTTCAAATGTTTGGTAGGGGAGGTGTGTATTCTTCATTTAAACTTTTTAAAAGTCAACCTAAATTTTGAGGTACAAACTCAAGACTGGTCTTGACACATAAAATTGATAAGTTTTGCAGCTCTAGGAACGCCTGGGGATAATTATATTATCATGATTCATTTGTTAATAGTCTCTGGACTAGGATGGAGCAAGAAAAGCAATGGAAAGGGGTAAACCAAGGTGGCCTGAAATAGTGCTTATGGAACAAATGTAGTTTTTTGTTTTTCTGCATTGATTCTATCCTGTGACTGTTACCAGATATATCTGATGCACAGCTGTCATGAAATGTCTCCTTCTTTACACTTGCATTCCATGGCATGCAGAGAGATATTCTTGCCACACCATTTTGTCAGGCAAGAACTCTTAAAGACCCCTGTAAAAATGCTCCTAAGTGACATTTGACCCACATGTCTGGGAAAAAAAGGACCACTCAGAAAAGTAACATAAGTAAAGTCCCACTGTCTGCATGCCTTGCATTACATCAGGAGTAAGTTACTGCCATTTACAGCTCCATTGTAACACTGTGAACATACCTACTTGAAACTTGCCCTTGATAAATTTTGCAAGGTTCTTTGGAAGCATTGATGCTCACATTCTACACTAATAGAAAATATCAGCATGCACAATTTGGACTGGTTCAAAAAAATTAATGACATACTATTTCCTTTTTTGTAACTGGTTAGTTTAATGTATTGCTAAGCCTCATATCAGAAGAAACAGAAGGAATTTTAAAGTCCTTTGAACATCCTTATCTTCCCTGGATATTTACAGAGAGTGGACCTCTCCCACTGTCTTCCCAGTCTTGACTGTGGGATCTAGGAAGGCTTCTCATCTCTTGAGTCTGCAACCACATTGTCCTGTCCCCAGGTACTTACCTTCCGAAGCTAGGCCTGCACACTATATTTGATAGGACAAATACATCCCCAAGGCCCATTCTAGACTGTGCTTCAGGCTTTCTTTTTCAGCTGGTGAATGATTGTCAGGTTTCTTACCAGTTTTCCTTCTTAATAGGGAAAATTAATTATTTTTAAGTGATATATACATTACCTCTCAGAAAGCTGTTGAAAAGGTATGAATCATTTGCTTTTGGAGCAACACTTGCTAGAATACTAGCACCTTCATGACATTGCAGGAAGGAAAATTCTGAATTCTTACTTTGAGGCTTATGTGAAGGGCAATTAGATGTTCTCTCAATTAATGAGGCTTGCTTCATTGACGGTTTTTATATAAGAAGGCTTATAAAAATGTCAAAAATGATTCAAAGACTAATTTTTGCAACAAGACCATGACCTAAATGACTCATCATGTGTTAGGTTTACTAGGCATTCTACACCTCAGTTATCAAAGGAACTAAATATAAATCTAGCATAAAGAGCTCTTGTTGTGTAAGATAGCTGACTTGATTCCAAAATAAATTCATGAAAGGACACATATAAAAAAATTGCAATACACCCTTATAATGGAGAAATGAAATACAGAGCTGATTCACTGACAAGATACCTACATCTTCATAATTATCTGAGCTAGTTTCATCTTATCATCCTCCACGAGTGGACCGAACCATGGTCTCCATTCGCGTCAAAACCACCACCAGAAAGAATGTGGCGACCCAGATGGAGCTGCCACACAAACATGAAGTGGTCCAGGTCTCGGGCTCCAGGAAGTGCCTGAGCCTGTCAATCCTGCCGGAGGGCAGCAGTGACAACACCTGTCTGCGCTGCAATCAGCTGGATGACCTGCTCAGCCTGGTGGCAGAACTCAAAGAAGAGGTCGAAAGATTAAGAAGTATTAGGGAGTGTGAAAGGGAAATTGATTGGTGGAGTAGCACCTTGGCACCCATGAAGCAACAGGAGCAAGTGGAGGCTCCAAATGAGGCAGGTAATCCCTCATTCTCTTGATACCAGGCAAAAGGAGGGGACCTAAGAGATGGGGGAGGCTGGAAACAGGTCTCGTCCCTGCTCACGGAAGCAGAAAAATCCTCTCCCGACCTCCCTCACCCTCCATGGTGTCCCTTCACAATAGATTTGGGGCCCTGGAACTTTTGAATGAAGAAGAGAAGGAGGAAGAAAATGAGACAAAGAAGGAGGAACACCAAGGTCCACCAAGGCCGGGTTGTACTGGACCAGGTATTAAAACCAGTTCTAAAAAGAACCCCAGAAAAGTCATTGCAGTGGGTGACTCCATTCTGAGGGGTGTCAAAGGCCCAATATGCAGACCAGACCTGCTTCATAGGGAAGTCTGCTGCCTCCCTGAGGCCCGCGTCAAGGACCTCACGGCAAAACTCCCCGCTCTAGTGAGACCCAAGGGCTACTACTCTCTCTTAGTTTTTCAGGTAGGTAATGACCACATTAACAGCAGAAGTCCTAAAGCAATGAAGAGAGATTTCAGGTCCTTGGGGAAACTGATTAAGGGGTCAGGGGCACAAATTGTGTTCTCCTCTATCCCTTCGGTTGTGGGGATAGATGAAGAAGAACACAGGAGAACTCAACAGATGAACTTCTGGCTCCAAGACTGGTGTTACCGTCACGGCTTCGGATTTTTCAATCATGGGTTGGTATACAGGGCACCAGACCATTTGGCATTAGATGGGATGCACCGGTCCCAGAGGGGAAAGAGGAACTTGGGGCAGGAGTTAGCTGGGTTCATTGACAGAGCTTTAAACTAGACTTGAAGGGGGAAGGGGGCAAAACACCAGCCCATCTGAAGTGCATGTATACCAATGCACACAACATGGGTAACAAACAGGAGGAGCTTGAAGCCATGATTAAACAAGAAAATTATGATGCAGTGGCTATTACAGAAACATGGTGAGTTGTCTCCCATGACTGGAGTGCAGCAAATGATGGCTACAAGCTCTTTAGGAGGGATAGACAAGGAAGCAGAGGTGGTGGGATGCCGCTGTATGTCAGGAACAGTTATGATTGCTTTGAGCACAAGTGTAGGGAGACAGGGTGGAGTGTCTTTGCGTTAGAATCAGGGGGGAGGCCAACAGGGCAGATGTTGTAGTGGGAGTCTACTATCAGCCACCCACCCAGGACAGAGAGGTGGATGAAATATTCTATAGGCACTTGGGTGAAATCTCATGATCGCTTGCCCTTGTTCATGTGGGAGACTTTAACTTCCCAGACATCTGCTGGAAATACAACACAGCAGGGCGGGACCAGTCCCAGAGATTCCTGGAATGTGTGGCAGATACTTCCTGACACAGCTGGTGAGGGAACTGACCAGAGAAGATTCCCTGCTGGATCTCCTCTCTGTGAACAGAGAAGGACTGGTGGATGATGTGGCGGTTGGAGGCCGACTAGGGCACAGCGATCATGAAATAATAGAGTTCTCTATTCTTAGAAAGGCCATGAGAGTGGGCAGCAGAACTGACATCCTGGACTTCCAAAGGGCTGACTTTGTCTTGTTTGGGCACCTGCTTGACAGGATCCCTTGGGAGATGGTCCTGAAGGGTATAGGGGTCCAGGAAGGCTGGGCGCTCTTTAAGAACGAAGTCTTAATTGCTCAGGAGCAGGCGGTCCCCAGGGTCTGTAAGAGAAGCTGGCGACAGAGAATACCACCTTGGCTAAACAGGGAGCTTTAGCTGCAACTCAGGGAGAAGAGGAGAGTTTACAGCTTTTGGAAGAAGGGGCTAGCCACTCACAATGATTACAAAGATGCTGTGAGGCTATGCAGGGCGGAAGTCGGGAGGTCTAAAGACCAGATGGAAATTAATCTGGCTTCAGCAATCAAGGACAACAAGAAATGTTTCTATAAGTATGCGAGCAGCAAAAGAAAGACCAGGGAGAGTCTCCATCCCCTGCTAGATGCAGGAGGAAACATGGTAACAAGTGATGGGGAAAAGACTGAGGTGTTTAATGCCTGCTTTGCTTCAGTCTTTAATAGCAGACTAGTTGTATTGAGGGAATCCAGCCTCCTCAGACAGAAGACAGAGACTGGGAGAACGACCCCCACATTCCAGGAAGAGATAGTCAGTGACCTACTGCATCACATAGACATACACAAGTCTATGGGACCGAATGGGATACACCCGAGGGTGCTGAAGGAGCTGGCTGGGGTGCTCGCCAAGCCACTTTCCATCATTTACCAGCAGTCCTGGCTGACCAGGGAAGTCCCAACAGATTGGAAACTGGCCAATGTGACGCCCATATATAAGAAGGGTCAGAAGGATGATCCAGGAAATTACAGGCCTGTCAGCTTGACTTCGGTACCCGGGAAGCTGATGGAGCACCACATACACAGTACCATCACACAACATATGAGGGACAAACAGATGATCAGGCCCAGCCAGCATGGGTTTATGAAAGGCAGGTCCTACTTGACAAACCTGATCTCCTTCTACAAACGGGCGACCTGCTTATTGGATGAGGGAAAGGCTGTGGATGTAGTTTACCTTGACTTTAGTAAGGCCTTTGACACTGTTACCCACAGCATTCTCCTGGCAAAACTGGCTGCTTGAGGCTTAGATGAGCACACGCTTTGCTGGGTAAAAAAATGGCTGGATGGCCGGGCCCAGAGAGTTGTGGTGAACAGAGTTAAATCCAGTTGACGGCCGGTCACGAGTGGTGTCCCCCAGGGCTCGGTTTTGGGGCCACTCCTGTTTAACATCTTTATTGATGATCTAGGCGAGGGGATCAAGTGCACCCTCAGCAAGTTTGCAGATGACACCAAGTTGGGTGGGAGTGTTGATCTGCTTGAGGGTAGGGAGGCTCTGCAGAGAGATCTGGACAGGCTGGAGCGATGGGCTAAGGCCAACTGAAGGAGTTTCAATAAGGCCAAATGCCGGGTGCTGCACTTGGGCCACAACAACCCCCAGCAGCGCTACAGGCTTGGGGAGCAGTGGCTGGAGAGCTGCCAGTCAGAGAGGGACCTGGGGGTGTTGATTGACAGCTGGATGAACATGAGCCAGCAGTGTGCCCAGATGGCCAAGAAGGCCAATGGCATCCTGGCCTGTATCAGAAATAGCATGGCCAGCAGGGACAGGGAAGTGATCTTGCCCCTGTACTCAGCACTGGTGAGGCCGCACCTCGATTACTGTGTTCAGCTTTGGGCCTCTTACTACAAAAAAGGCATTGAATGACTCGAGCGTGTCCAGAGAAGGGCAACGAAGCTGGTGAAGGGTCTGGAGCACATGTCGTATGAGGAGCAGCTGAGGGAACTGGGGTTGTTTAGTCTGGAGAAGAGGAGGCTGAGGGGACACCTCATCACCCTCTACAACTACCTGAAAGGAGGTTGCAGAGAGCTGGGGATGAGTGTCTTGAACCAGGGAGCAAGTGATAAGACAAGTGGTAATGGCCTCAAGTTGCGCCAGGGAAGGTTTAGACTAGATATTAGGAAGTATTTCTTTACAGAATGGGTTGTTAGGCATTGGAATGGGCTGCCCATGGAGGTGGTGGAGTCCCCATCCCTGGAGGTGTTTAAGAGTTGGGCCAACATAGCGCTGAGGGATATGGTGTAGTTGGGAACTGTGTAATGTTAGATTAATGGTTGGACTAGATGATCTTCAAGCTCTTTTCCAACCTAGATGATTCTGTGATTCTGTGATCCTGTGATAAAGGTGCTTACTGGTGTTTTGTACTTAGATATGTAAAAAATAATGTGTGGCAATAAACTAATAATTAAATTACACTGATGTTCTACCTAATTAACTAAGAAACTAACAGAAATTATATAAATCAAAATCAGAGCAGTTTCTTAATACTATTCTCAGGTTACTTGAAAATTTGTGTAGGTAAATGAGGCCACAATATAGAGTCTTATTCCAGGTCTAGTTCCTGTCCTGACACTCTGAGATCTTATGCAGTCTGGAGCAGTTATTTGAGGCTGAAATTACAAAAGAGGTCAATAAAACTATCTCTCCTGACAGCCATGAACCAAGTCAGCCAAATATTCAGACAAGCCATGCAACTGTTCTACTCCTCCTTCATTAGTTTGTGAACATGAATTAAGAACTAGGATATTGTCATGCTGCAATAATACAGAGATCAGTTATGTTTTCTGAAATTTGATCTAATATTCAGGGCCATCTTAGAAAACATATTTACTTTGCTACTAGCATATTTATATAACTATAAAAATGTGAGGCACCAATTATAAAAAGGAATATATTCTGGTTTTATACCATAAAATGAGTAATTTACACCTTTTTTTTTTTTTTTTTGTCTCAAAGAATAGCTGTTAAGACTATTTTAAAAATTAATTGATTCATCTTTCAGTTTATATATTTAAAATAGTGTCAGCTTTTGATTTCAGTCTCTTAGATGATTTCTGATCCTAAAAAAAATACAGCCTGTAGACATCAACAAGTAACATAACAGAAGCATTAGAAAACATTTAGTGCAATCTGAAACCATTGCATGCCATTCCAATTAAAATTGGAATAAATAAATATTCGTGTTACTTTTCCACAAAATTTTTTAAGAATGGATCAGAAAGAGTATGTTTAAAAATAACTAAAAATCAATTATCTATCAATATATGAAAGTCTCAAATATATGTAAATGTTGAAAAAGGAAGAAAAAGAATTTCTGATCTGTGTTAGTGTTATTAATGTCCCTGCCTGTATGCACATATGTCCTTTTTTTGTGGCCAAGGTAAATGTGCAAAATAAATATATAGTTATTATTTTCATCAAGCTACATAGAGGAAACAGTCAAAATTAGTTTTTCTCTTCCACATTCACCATATAAATTTGTATTTGTGCACTTGTGAGTGTCTACCCACAGGAGACATGTAAAGAACTCAGTTGTAAAGAGATTTTATGATTAGTTTTTATGCAAAGAATTATTATTATGAAAATCTAACTTTTGAGAAGAAGGATATATAAACTTGACCAAAACAAAATGAAAATCAGTTTTGCTTCAGTCCGTGGGAAAGTTATGGAACAAACCCTGCTGGAGGCTATCACATGTCAAATGAAGCATGTGATGGGGAAAAGTCAGCATGGATTCACCAAGGGCAAATTGTGCTTTACAAACCTGATCGCCTTCTGTGATAATCTGCACTTTTGATGTGGGGTGAGCGGTGGACGTTGTCTACCTGCATTTCTCCAAGGCTTTTGATATGGTTCCCCACAGCCTCCTCCTACAGAAACTGATGTGTTACGGGCTAGACAAGGGTTTTTTTGTGGTGGGTGGGGAACTGGCTGATAGGCTGCACCCAAAAGTTGGTGGTAAATAACTCCTTTTCAAACTGACAACCTACCACAAGTCAGGTCACCCAGGGATCGATATCAGGCCAAATGATGCTTAATATCTTCATAAGTGATCTGGATGATGGGATCAACTGTACCCTGATGAATTTGCTGATGCTACCAAACTCAGTGGGGAAGTTCATCCATTGGAAGAGAGAGTCACCCTACAGGAAGGCCTGGATAGGCTGGAAGAATGGACTGACAAGAACCTTATGAAGTTCAACAAGGACAAGCGTAAGGTATTGCACCTGAAAGTGCAGCACAGGCTGGGATCTACCTGGCAGGGGAGCAGCTCTGTGGAAAGGGACCTGGGAGTTCTGGTGGACAACAAGCTCAATATGAGTGAACAGTGTGCTGCAGCGTCAAGGAAAGCCAACGGGATGATGGGTTGCATTAACAAGGGCATCACCAGCAGAGATAAAAAAGTCATTATCCCACTCTACTCAGTGCTTGTCAGGACACACCTGGAATACTGTGTTCAGTTTTGGTCCCTGCTATGCAAAAAAGATGTGGACAGGCTGGAGAGGGTCCAGAGAAGGGCCACAAAGATGATCAAGGGACTGGGAAGCCTGTCAGGTGAGGAAGGGCTGAGAGAAGTGGGTTTGTTCAGCCTTGAGAAAAGAAGGCTTAGGGGAGATCTTATCATTCTGTTCCAGTATTTAAAGGGTGGCTACAAAGAAGATGGAGACTCCCCTTTTACAAGGAGTCACACAGAAAAGACGAGGGGTAATGGGTACAAGTTACTCCTGGGAATATACCAATTGGACAGAAGAGGAAAATTTTTCACAATGAGAACAATCAACCACTGGAATAATCTCCCCAGGAAAGTGGTGGATTCCCCAACATTGGACACTTTTAAGATTCAGCTGGACAGGGTGCTGGGTCATCTTGTCTAAACTGTGCTTTTGCCAAGAAAGTTGGACCAGATGATCTTTGAGATCCATTCCAACCTGGAATTCTATGTTTCTATGTTTCTAAATGTAACTGGTCCCATTAAAATCATTATCAGTTTACAGAGGAATAAGTTATATGTTTAAAAAGAAATATGCATTGTAACCTAGCTTGGCAGTCATCTAAGAAGAGATTTTTACTTCAAGAAGACTTTAGTCCCTTTCATAAAATCAGATAAAGTTGTTCCAAAAAAATGCAACTTGTCTCTGCTTCAACTAATTTTATCTTTCTTCCCACAAAATCGCTCCCACAAAATCATTCAAAAATTGAATTATTTCATGCATATTCACACTTGACAGAGCAAATCTGAATCCATCAGAGGGCAATGTTGTTCATTATTTACCTATTTTGGACAATTTCTCAAAGCATTGCTGAACACAAGTTAAGAGAAAGTGATTCATCTTTATTTTTAATGCCCCACTTTCCCAGGCCGTTTCAGTTTAAAAAAGTTCTCAACTAGGCGGAGAGAGGGAGGGAAATGGAAATGGAGGAAGGAAAAGAAAAAGAATGTTTTCCATCTGTCACTTAGAGTTTTCTTCTAACAGCTGCTGATTTGACTAATGACAGTTGCATAATTACCATTTCACGCATGTTTGATAATGTTCTTTGTTTGGACTGCCAGTTGTCTTGATGGAGTACACTCAATGGTGCTATTCAAGAGTGGAAACCTGCTTATTTAAAATCCATGCCTAGAGCAATTTGAAGAGCATGAGCTCCCTATGTGAAACATTCATGCTCTCGTTGCAAACAATTTTTTGTAGGTTTTTAATTTTCCCTCTGAAAATTCCACTGCTGGAAACCATAAATACAGCAATACTATAGAACTTTTCTTGATTGCACAAATGCCTTTTTGCATGTATGAGTGTTCAAGAAAGCATAATCTTTAGACTGACATCCAAATTATTTTACTAGTGCTTTTTAAAAGGAGAGAGAATAAGAACCAGTGTACTTCATCATGGCTTTGATCCAAAGTTCACTGAACAGATATAATTATGCCTTGATCTATCAACAAAGGTACTATCTGTACTGATAAGGCTGTTTTCAACCACTGAAGATTTGTTTCTGAATCCAACATTTCTATATTAAATCATAACTGCAATCTTAGTAATGACTCAATTATTCCTTCCACTCATTAGATAATATTCCCACTGTCCCATGAGGGGAAATTTCCCGTATTTCTAACCTGCTAGGAAATTAATTAGAAGTTTCATTTAAATTCTTCACTCACTGTCCCATCAATGAATATTCTCACCAAATAATTAGAGTGCCTTAGAAATATAGTGTTAATAAAGGGCTGTCTAATTAGAGTTCCTCCGGAAACATTTTGTCAGTGTAACAAAAAACTCCAGCATGTTTTCACCTTTCTGTGTTCCAGTCATTAGAAAAAATTAGTTAAAACATTCCCCAGGAAATAGAAGAACACCTTTGTCATGCAAATTTTCTTCAAAACTAATTGTTTGTTGTTTTTTCTGATTAATAAAGAATTAGCAAACTACAATCACATTATAAAAAAAAAAAAATTCATGAAGTAAAAGGTCATTTAAAAGCTGGTTTCTGTAGTATCCAAAAAGTAATACAAGATACAGACATATAACCAAGGGGAACAGTATTGTTCAGCAGCTCTGAAATACAGATCAGTGTACTGAAGATGTATATTGCTAAGTGACTAACAATATTAAGTTCAGGTATTGAACAAATCTAATCAGAAAAATTCTGAACACTTTGTCTAAAGTCACTTTAAAAATTCTTTAAAAAAATTATTAGATGTAAATTTGGGGAAATATTTGCTAATTATAGATTGGAAACATTCCTATCAATATTAACATTAACATTTATTCAGAAGGGATGCATAGGCATATTCAGAGGTTACTTTTTGCTCATTATTTTCTCCTCTGTATAGATTCTCAAGCCACCCTCATCACTGTGATGTAATTTTTTCCCAGTAGAGCTTTAAGCACTTTGACTAACATCTGTCACTTATAGTTCATGATCCCCTCTCATCCTCTCTCTAGGGAGTGTATGTAAAGCAGTGTGTCATTTTGTTAGGGTTTGATTTGGGGGAATTTATTTTTCACATATTGCTATATCATTACTTAGGCATGTAGATAGAGAGTCTGTCAGAGAATCGTTATCTATCTCATGAAATGATGTACATTTAGTCATTTACTACACCAACATGAAATACGCTTTATAAAGTATTCTTATCTATTTGGGGGTAGCTGAACTGTAGCTGTTACAAAAGTCAATTGCTCAGCTAATGGGCTCAACAACACAAGAAATGGCTGGAAGTCTATAAGAATACTGCATGTCTCTTAACACCTTTGGCATTTTTACAATGCAGAAGAGTGATTATAGTATAATTCCAGTCCTTTGACACTTTGTTCACTGTAGTTCAAGTTGATTAGCTTTTCTGTCTGGGCTACTGGGTTCCCTCCAACTTTTACGATATCACTAGTGATGCCATCTGTCCCAGGTATTTTTCCTCTTAAAGGCTTCATGACTTTCTTTATCTTCTTTTTGAGTGCATAAGGTAAGATTCTTTCTTCACGTCTCTTATGTCATAGGAGGTGGTGAAACTTGTCATGTTTGTCTCTATGCGTTCTTGTAGAGCTGCTGGTAAAGCTCATCTGCTCTCTGCAGGATGCTATCTCTCCCTCTGTAATTACTCTTTCATCACTGTCTGAGAGGGACATCTGGTGTCAATTATCTGTTTTCTCATCTTGCTACAGCTGTTTCTTTTAAGAGTATTTTAAATCATTTCTATGTTGCACCATATATTCAGATCCTTTGTGATCTTCCATTTTCAAGGTCATGCAGAGCTTGTAGCTGCAAGCAATCATTCTTTCTCTCTTTTAATTCCATTTCTTTTATCATGAGTGTCCTATATGCATTTGCACTACTAAACTGATCGTGATAAAACACCATCCAGATATCCAATGATACAACTATAATGGGATTTCTTTTTCAAAGAAACACTTTGGCCTGGTGAAAACTTGGTTGTAACTTGAGAGAACCCAGTTACATCAGGGCGAGCAGATCCTCATCAAGAGAACACAAATAATTGGTACTTAATGTGTTAACTGTCCTTTCTCACAACTCATGTAATACTATAAAGAAATTTGATGGCTAAGGATATGTAGAAAACATGTTTTATGACATATTCCATTCAGCCACTTTTTCCCCAGTACAGTACGATATTTAATTCCATGGTTTGATGTTTTTTTCTAGTCTCATTGATTTCAGTAGCAATACTAATTTAATGTAGGACCTAACAAGGTTCAAGGCTAGAGTCTGAAAAGTTCAGGTAAAATACACTGAGAGTGCATAGGGACATTGGCTCTAGCAGATTCTCACTCTGACATCCATTAGCAGAGTTTGTGGTGGCAGACCAGATGGCTGCCCTGTGTAACTGGTCATAATGTCTTGTTCATGTTAAGGATAGGGAGATAACACTATACCACTTACTGCTGATGCATCTTATCCAGGTCCAGAATTCTCTTACACAAAGTTGATGGGGAATGCAGAGAAATCTGATGAGAAAAAATCCTGAATTGAAAACATTTTTAAGACCTCATCAAGAGCAGAGCTTTGGATCTTGAGTGAAAGTCTGCTTACCAGACATTAATAAGAAATTTGCAAAAAAATAGATAATAGACACTGAAATGTTTTGTTCCAGGCTACGTGTGTGGTTGCAGGGCATTCATTACTTCAAGATAAAAAGCAATCCAAGCCTCTCCCTTAGACTGCTTATTGTTTCCTTTTTGTCTTTTCTATCCTAAAGGAGGAAGCTTACTATCTTTTTTTTTTTTTTTTTCCTTCTGTCTTATATAGTGCCAAGGACACAGGCTACTCACATTTCCTATATTTGGTTGAAGTGCGATATAGAATTGCACTGATGAATATGCCAGGGCAAAGATGAAAGCCTTATTTATTTACTTATTTTAGGTAAGGACCATGTGCTCTCTTTTGGGTGCCTAGAGCGGAATGATGAATAACTACGGATATGTACAATCTCTGGTGATGCTGCGGCGACCAGTGACAAACTTAAATCAACATACATATTTTCCCAAATTAGCCCTCTGCTGAGAGGAGTAAGGAAGCTTAGATGTCTCAAAACTATTGCTTTTTTGTGGTTTGCAGAGTATTACTTTAGTTGAAATTTGGTTCTTATTTTCAGGGTCCTATTTGCATTTTAAATGTTGGAAACACAGACTTTCAAGATGTGCTGGTTATGGCTGGGATACAGTTAATTTTCTTCATAGTAGCTATTACGGGGCTACGTTTTGGATTTGTGCTACAAACAGCGTTGATAACACAGGGATGTTTTAGTTACTGCTGATGAGTGCTTATACAGCATTAAGGCTTTTTCTGCCTCTCACATTACCCCATTAGTGAGTAGGCTGGGGGTGCACAAGAAGCTGAGAGAGGATGCAGCCAGGACAGCTGACCCCAACTGACCAAAGGGATACTCCATACCATATGATGTCATGCTCAGTAAATAAAAGCTGGAGGAAGAAGGAAGGGGAGGACATTTGTCTTCCCAAGTCACCATTACACATGATGGAGCTCTGCTTTCCTGGAGATCACTGAGTACCTGCCTGCCCATGGGAAGTGGAGAATGAATTCCTTCTTTTGCTTTGCTTGTGGACGTAGCTTTTCCTTTACCTATTAAACTGTCTTCATTTCAACCCATGAGTTTTCTCACTTTTACTCTTCTGATTCTCCCCCCCATCCCACTGGGGGGTAGAGTGGGCAAGCAGCTGTGTGGTGCTTAGTTGCCAGATGGGGTTAAACAATGACAGAAAATAAAACAAATCTCAGAAAGTTGAGTGTCCCAAGAACACTTGTTCTTGTTCTTGTTCTTGTTCTTGTTCTTGTTCTTGTTCTTGTTCTTGTTCTTGTTCTTGTTCTTGTTCTGTGAGAACCCAGAACTTTGATCATGAGGTAATTGTACATCTTCTATATAGAAACTGAAAAGAGCTGGCTTTCAACTGAGATTTTTATAAAAGTATCATAATTATAATATCAGTTTTCTTCTGTTAATGTAGATTATTTTGAAAAACTTGTTTCTGAAACATTTAAAATTTAGGGAATTGGATTTCTTCTGGTTCAGTGATGAACTGATTCTTTTTCTGCTCTTTCAGATGCTTCTCAACAAATACTGTAGTCTGCATTCTCTCCTTCTGTTATTGTTGTGTAGTCCATGCACTAAGAAGAGAGGCTGAACTTCCTTTCAGTTTCAGAGATTTCCACTGACATATGTTAATGACTCAGTGTAATCTGCTCTGTTATACAGCAACTTGAGTAGGTACTCAAGAATTTTTTTCCTCAGTTTTTATTGGCAATCACTCTTTCCACATCTCTCAAGTCCCTGAATCTCAAGGAAGGAACTGAAGGAATAAAGTCCCTCCCATCATAGGTTAAGGGCATGTTCAAGGTGACCTGAGAAACCTGAACACACACAAGTCCATGGAACCCAACAGGTTGCATCCCAGGGTCCCAAGGGAATTGACCAATGCAGTCATTAAGCTGCTTTCCATCATATTTAAAAAGCCATGGCAGTCAGGCAAAGTCCACAGTGACTGGAGAAAAGAAAATATCACACCCATTTTTACAAAGGGTAATAAGGAAGACCCTGGAAACTACTGACCAGTCAGCCTCACCTCTGTGCCCAGTAAGATCATGGAACACATCCTCCTGAAAGTTATGGTGAAGCATACAGAACACAGGAACAGGGGATTAGAGAACCATCATGCCTTCACCAAGGGCAAATCGTGCCTGACTAATCTAACAGTGGCCTTCTACGATGGAGTGATCACATCAGTGGACAATGGAAGAGCTACGGATGTCATCTACCTGGACTTCTGTATGGCTTTGATACAGTCTCCCACAACATTCTTACCTCTAAATAGGAGAGATGGATTTGATGGATGGGCTATTAGATATATATGGAATTGTCTGGATGGCCGCATTCAGAGTTACAGACAATGTCTCAATGTCCAAATGAAAACCAAAACCAAGTGGTGTCCTTCAAGTGACCGTACTGGAACCAATGCTATTTAAAATCTTCATTGTTAGCATAATAAAATTGAGTGCACCCTCAGCAAGTTTACAGATGACACCATGCTGAGTCGTGCAGTTGATTCACTAGAGGAAGGGATGCCATCCAGAGGGACCTTGACAGGCTTGAGAAGTGTGCCCACATGAACCCTGAAGTTCAACAAGGCCAAGTACAAGCTCCTGCACCAATATCAGCGTAGACTGGGGGATGAATTGATTGAGAGCAGCCCAGCAGAGAAGGATTTGGTGTTACTGGTGGATGAAAAAAATAGATATGAGCCAGCAATGTGCACTCACAGCCCAGAAAGCCAGTAGTATCCTGAGCCACATAAAAAGAAGCATGGCCAGCAGGTTGAGGGAAGAGATTCTTCCCTCTCAACTCTATTGTCACTAGACCCCACCTGGAGTACTAAATCAACTTCTAGTGTCCCCAGTATAAGAAAGATAGGACTTCTGTGTTGAGTTTGTGTGTGGTGGGGTTTTGGTAACGGGAGAGAGGGGCTACATCTTCTTGAAGCTCCCCCGGCTCCAAGTCAGACCCGCCTCTGGCCAAGGCTGAATCAATTAGTGATGTTGGCTGTGCCTCTGTGATAACATATTTAAGAAGGGGAATCTGAGAGGAGGAGTTGGAGTTGTGAGGGAGATACCTATGCAAACACTGAGATCAGTGGAAGAAAGGATGAGGAGGGAGAGGTGCACTGGAGCAGAGGCTCCCCTGCAGCCCATGGTCAGAGGTCAGGCTGTGCCCCTACAGCCCATGGAGGTCCATGGTGGAGCAGATGCCCCCCTGCAGCCCGTGGAAGACCCCACACCGGAGCAGGTGACTGCACCCAAAGAAGGCCGGAACTCTGAGGGAAGCCTACACTGGGGCAGTTCACCATTTGAAGGATTGCAGCCTGCAGGAGGGACCCACGCCGGAGCAGCTGGTGGAGAGCTGCAGCCCGTGGGAAGGACTGACAAAGGAGGAACTTTGTGGAGGACTGTCTCCTGTGATAGGGACTCCACACTGAAGCAGAGGAACAATGTGAGGAGTCTTCTCCCTGAGTTCATCACCTCTCACCCTGCATTTCTGGAGGGCAGGAGGTAAAGATATTGGGGGCAAAGCTGAACCCAGGAAAAAGGGAGGGGTGGGAGGAAGGTGTTTTTAAGATGTGGTTGTAATTCTTACTATCCTACTCTGTTTGATTGGAAAATTAGAGTGGTGGTGGTGTCTAAATTAAATTGATGTTCTTATTCTTTCCTTAAGAAGTGTGTCTTTAGCCCGTGACCATAACTGGTGAGTCATCCCTTCCTGTCCTTATCTCAAACGCAGAGTATTTTTTTTAATTTTCTCCTCCTCATCCCTAAGAGGAAGGAGTGAGTGAGTTGCTGCATGGTTCTCAGTTGCCCTCTGGGCTCAAACCAGGACAACCTCTTAGAGGGAATCCAGAGGAGGGCCGTGAAAGTGTTTAGAGATCTGGAACGTCTTTCCTATGAGGAAAGGTTGAGAGTGTTGTGGTTGTTCAGCCTGCAGAAGAGAAGGCTCCAGAGACACCTTACAGTGGCCTTTCAATACTTAAATGGGCCTTTTAAGAAAGATGGAGAAAGGCTTTCTACGAGGTTCTGTAGTGAAAGGAGAAGAAGCAATTCTTTAAAGTAAAAGAGGGTAGATTTAGATTGGATATAAAGAAGAAATTTTTTGTGAAGAGGGTGATGAGACACTGTAACAGGTTGCCTCATCTGTTGTGGATATCCCATATCGGAAGTGTTCAAGACTGGGTTGGCTGGGGCTTCTTGCAACCTGATCTAGTGAAAGATGTCCTTTGCCCATGGGAGGGGGGTTGGACTAGATGACCTTTAAAGGCCCCTTCCACCCCAAAACATTCTATGATTCTATGATTATTTTTTTCTTTTCTCAGGTAATTCGGTAACAAAGGGAGATGCATACCTATTTCTATGAACAGATAACTGAAAATGTGTACTATGCAGTCTAAAATAGTGAAGATTATTCTTTTTATCAACTTCACAGTATTCTTACATTTATTAACCATGCTACCTAATCAGTGACACAACTGCACACCTGGGAGAGGAAGCTGTGACAAATGTCATAAACTTCTCATTGCTTTGTAACTACTTATTTTAGCACTCTGATATTTAGCATATCTCGCATTTCTTCTTTACTCTTCCTGACAACCTGCTGTGGCATGGTTATGGGAATCAGATTTTGCAAGACTTTTGCAAAATTGAAAAAGAGGAAATTAACAAAATATATCTTAGTTGACGGGCTTAATGTTTTTTGGTTTATTTTGGTCAGTGCACACCTGACCACTCTTTGTGCTCAGTTGGGTCTTTGAATCACAAGATCAAACAAGAAAAAAGTGGATCCCCCTTTAGGAGGGGAGATACTTTATGCTTAAAGTAGTCTTTTTTCCAGGCCAAATCTATATCTAATAAAATATTAAGACATGTTAATCTTAATATGCATATGTACTTTCTGTTTCAGCCTCTTCTAAAATTGAGGTTCAGAGTGACTGTCTTAGTTTCACAGCTGTGGAATTAAGGCACAGAAAGAGGTGAAGTGAGTTGATCAAGTTTGTCCACCAAACCAGCAACAGAACTGGGAACTGAAGCATGGTCTCCTGAAACCTAAGTGGGTGTTTGCCAAAAGGGACTTGTCAAATTCCAAGTTTTTTTAAAAGACCTTTGCAGCTTCATGCCCATAGCAATTCTGGTGATGAAAAATAATACATATAAACTGAAGATATGAAATTAAACCTTGAAAAGGAATTAAATTCTTCTGGGAAACACAGGGGAAATGAAATTTCCCCACTACATAATGCAGCTCCCAGGATGTTTCTTGTGAGTGTTATGGAAATGAAACAGGGAAACGCACAGAAGAGATACAAAAATAATCTCATTCCATTTTTTCTAACCATTTTTCACTATAATAGCCAGAAACTTTTTATAGCAAAATCATCCAAAACCCAAGAGTCTGCTCCAGTCTCCTGCTTAGATGTTGTGCACGGTAGCCTCAGGCAACTGGGCTACTCTAAAATTTAATTTTTATTTAAAGAGCTAAATTGGAACCTACTGTATCAACTCCCAGCTCAGCTGCTTTAGAAATAAGAGTATACTGTAAAAGTTGGGTCAGATCTTGCAGCAAACTCAAGCTCTGAAAAGAGAGATCTAAATTCCCTATTGTGGAGTGAACTTTAGCAATAGGAGAAAAGAAACATACAAAGACTAGACATTTTTCACACTTTTGGCAGGAGGTGTTATCATTAGTAGAAATGGGTGGGTCACAGCCAGCAAATTAGTCCAGTTAGCTTCAGTTAGCAATTTTCCTATTCAAACCTTAACCAATTTATCAAGTGAATGTTTTAAGAGGATTTTACCTTGTCACTTGCCATATAGAAGTGAGAGTTGTGAAGGCAAAAACTTTGAAGCAATTTTATAGTATTTTAAAAATCTGAAAATATATAATTGGGCTAATATTCACTGGATTCAAGAGTTCTTTGTTTTGCAACATAATGGTTTGATCTGAGACTTTCCTTGCCACCTCAACCACTATTCCCAGCCTGGCCTACCTGCCAGAGGATGTCACATGTGCTCTTCAGACCTGTCGGAAGAAAAGAAAGAGCTGGGGGTGGAATGGCTGACACAATGTCCTGTGTGCAGAAAGTGCAGAAGTGTGGAGTTGCCTGGGACTTTGCTCCTTCTTCATATGTTTTTAAGCTGCAAACTGAGAGCATGCAAAACAACCCTTTTGATGGGTAGGCCAGGGTTTTTTTTTAAAGCTGAGTTGTTTTATAGCATCAAATGAAAGTAGGCAGGCAAAGTCCGAACAAACAACTACATCCTTTTAGCCCATTTGGACACACTACTTGGAACATCTGCTTTGGAAAGGATGGGGATGCTGTACAGGGAATGAAGAGTTGAGAAGAGAATGGGGAATAAGGGGAAAGGGAAGGGAACAAGGAGAAAAGACAGCTGAGACACCCTAATCAACATCTGACTTGTCTAAAATGGAGAAATAAAGCAGCCTAGAACAAGGAAATAAACCAGGCAGTGTATCTGTTTGTTACTGCCAGGTGTAGTTGCCACTTGTGAGAGTGTGCTAACCAGGTGCTGAGACATTGACATTCATCTCTGCCCTTGTCTACACTTTGTTGTTGTCTGTTCAGGGATGGTGAGAACAGCACCATGTTTGAGGAGAAGAAAAGGGCTAGGTAGGAAAATGGGATGTCACACATCTATACAGCTGTCTTCTGTTAAAAGACCTTTATAATTTAAAACTCCCTAAAACCTTCACAAATGCTTCCAATATGTTAAAACCAATTTTTTGTCAGATATGTAAGTTCAGTAATGTAAGTTAGTTAATTTTGACTGAATAGAGTCAATAGGATTTTACAGTAGCAAATAGGCTCAAAGGCATTGAAAAGTGTGTTAAGCCAGCTCTTTAATGCTGTATTAGTGCTCTATTAATTTTACTGGGAGTGCAAACCCTCATAACATAGATGTAGCTTTGACTACAAGTATTTTAGGGATGTGATACAGAGTTAGGCAATTCCATCAGATCAAAACTTAACTTTTCAAACCTGGTTATATTCTTGGAGGAGGCTTACTGAGTGGATGCTGAGAATAGCTTGTTATACCACATTACAAGATGTGCAGCTTTGGTAAGACTTTGTTTCCTTAGAGTAAACTTTCAGCATTGTTTCTATGGAAACCTTATTTACAGATTGCCATGTGTCAACATTATAGGTCCTTTCCACATCTTAGAAGCATGAGGAATGTATATTATAGTACTAAATGGATATTTTTTCCCCTGTCTAAATGCTTTCCATGTATTACTCCTTTTTTTTTCTTTAGATCACAGTTATATGCGATTACGCTCCTTCTTAAAAAAAGCCTTTGTTACATCCCATAATGTAGTGAGGCGATACTTCCTTTAAAATGCTCCACCACCAGTGCTCACCAAGCAGCAGAAAGTCTCTGTGTATGTGAAGCCACTGCTTCATGCCACTCTGAATTAACTCACAGTGGGTGTTAGACATCTGCACATGAACAGAAACCTCCCAGAGGAAAATGTTTTCATTAGATCTCAACAGTATCCCAGCCTCCATCAGTCTACAAAGCAAAATCCCTGTTTGATCTTGAACTCAGCTCTCTACAGGACAGGGCATATTGCAGCACTGTCACATAGTGGTTTAACTCTGTGCACTGTTGTCATGAGTAATTTGGTTTTGAATATAGATTAGAGGAAATTATATTTTTTTTGCCTGCAGTGCAAAGAGCCATTCTTTATTTTAATTAGCCATCACCTGCAAATAAATCCAATTTTAAGAAGCGAATTACATCTATTTGCAAAGGAGTCTTTCTAATCCAGTTCACAAAATTAATCCTTGATTTGAAATAAAATCTATCAAACAATTTTATAAATGTTCATTTGTAGAGGTTCTTTTGATTCAATTAGCTCTTTGGAGTAAATGAGATGGCGCCCAAAAACTTTTCAGTCTGTTGATTTAACTCTTGTCGTTTTCTTTTTGTCATCTACTTTTATATTCAGAGAAATTATTGGCCTGTGTTTACCTTAATCTTGTATAAATAAGTATAGAGTAAAGAAGATATTTGATGTCATTTTTTTGAAAAATCTTTTTAAAAGGCAGATCTGTAGGCATGAGAGAAAGGCTAAAAAAAAGAAGTATTCAGAATAAATTGAAAGCTGGCTTCTTGGTGATTTCATATAAAAGCTTTATAAATTGTTTCAAATTATCACAGGTAGTAATGCAGATGTTTGCAGTTTCCTGGAATTCCATTTCTGTATCATGACAACAAAATCTTTTTGATCACATAAATTGATAAACATCTCCAACTCCCCCCAACACTAATGCACATAGATTTTTGGCCAAAACCAGTAACATAGACTCCTTTTGCAATCAGTGGAGCAATAAAGGAACTTCTGGATGTGATTCATTCCACCTCACTTGGAAAACTCTTAAGGTAGGATGAATTAATTTCAGAAGGGTGCCCTTCTCCCTCCAGCTAATTAATCTTTGGCTTTAGTTGGCTAACGGTATATGGGATGACTCTTGCCTACAGTCACTGAAAGTAAGGATGCTGGCAGTTTGCTGTGTAACCCACAGCCCAGTTTTGTGTGACACAGCTAGGTGACCTTCATTTATCTTTTCTGAAGAGTAGTGTTGACTTGCAAGAGTTTGTAAATGAAAGCCGTGCAAGATGAACAATGTAAGGGCAAAGTCTTAAATGAAATAATTGAGATGGTAATAGTAACTTGGGATCTGGAAAGAAAAACACTGACATGAAAATTCATTAAAAAATGAAAAAAAGAAATGGAATGGAAAGACTCAACTAAGTGAGATTAGGTTCAGATCATCAGAAAGATCAATGTGACTGATACCTCATTGCCTGACTGTGACTAACAGTATCATCAGATGTGTGCATCAGGAGTGATGAGTATGTTAACACTTTGCCTGTGCAGTTTAGTCACAAACATCTATTGCATGTATTAGTGTATTAGCTGGGAAATGTTGTGTATTCATAAATCACAGTTAGTCCTGCTTACACAGTTCCTAATCCTGGTGAAGAAACCCTAATAAAAGTGCTGTTGCTTTCTACTGAGAGTAGATATGACCTATTAAAAAAGAAGAGTCAGATGGCACCATCCTCCTGAGATTGCCAAGCACAAAGACAACTACATACTGTTGGAGACCCAACCCATGTGCTCATATCAGCCCAAATCTGTCTCAACTGACTTGAGCCAGCAAACACTGGAGGAGTGGGACTGGCTTCCTATGTGAGCACAGATTTACAATATGGATTTGCAAACAGCTGTTTCCTGTAAGAAAATGGAAGTGTGGAGGTCAAATTAAAATATTGCCCTACTGAGCAGGACACTGCAGGGACAGTCAGGAGGCTTGGGATCTTTTGTCCTTTTTATTGCTCTTAACAGAAGCATTAAGTTTCTTCTATCATGGAAATGGCTGAATGGAACAGAAACATTAGGAGAAGGAACTCCACAGTCGAGAAAAAAATATGAAGAAGCACGGAAGAACTGTGAACTGTTTCCAGCACCTGCAGCTGCTGAAAGGCACCCACAGACCTGGGGGACACTGCCCAGCTGATCTGCTGAGAGACATGAACAGAGGAGGGAGCCAGAGCAGGTCCCACAGTCTCAGGATTCCTCAGGAACATATGGGATTTTGTTCAAATCCTCTGTCACAATCCTGACTCATGGGCAGATCACTTACCTTTTCTGTGCTGTTTCTCTTCTTATGCTTTAAATTTTTCTTGTCCTCTTAGCCCAAGAGGTGCTTAGAGGTAATGCTCATATCCCACTGTGTTTTCGCAAGACATAGTACAGTGCTGCTGCAATACAATATTGAAGCCATGATGAAACAGGAAAATTATGATGCTGTGGCTATCACAGAAACATGGTGGGATGTCTCCCATGACTGGAGTGTGCCAGTTGATGGCTACAAACTCTTTAGAAGGGATAGACAAGGTAGGAGAGGCGGTGGGGTAGCACTGTATGTTAGGGACTGTTATGATTGCCTTGAATACAAGTGCAGTGAAGACAGGGTGGAGTGTCTTTGTGTTAGAATCAGGAGGAAGGCCAACAGGGCAGATGCTGTAGTAGGAGTCTACTATAGGCCACCCACCCAGGACAGAGAGGTGGATGAAATATTCTATAGGTATTTAGGAGAAATCTCACGATCGCTTGCCCTTGTTCTCGTGGGGGACTTCAACTTCCCAGACATCTGCTGGAAATACAACCCAGCAGAGCGGGACCAGTCCCGAAGATTCCTGGAATGTGTGGGGGACAACTTCCTAACACAGCTGGTGAGAGAACCAAACAGAGAAGGTGCCCTGCTAGATCTCCTCCTTGTGAACAGAGAAGGACTGGTGGATGATGTGGTGGTTGGAGGCCGACTAGGGCACAGTGATCATGAAATAATAGAGTTCTCTATTCTTAGAGAGGCCAGGAAAGGGCTAAGCAGGACTGACATCCTGGACTTCCAAAGGGCTGACTATGTCTTGTTTAGGCACCAGCTTGACAGGATCCCTTGGGAGATGGTCCTGAAGGGTATAGGGGTCCAGGAAGGCTGGGCACTCTTTAAGAACGAAGTCTTAATTGCTCAAGAGCAGGCAGTCCCCAGGTGCTCTAAGAGGAGCAGGCGTCAGAGAAGACCACCCTGGCTGAACAGGGAGCTTTGGCTGCAATTCAAGGAGAAAAGAAGAGTTTACAGCCTTTGGAGGAAGGGGCTAGCCACTCACAGTGATTACAAAGAGGCTGTGAGGCTATGCAGGGCAGAAATCAGGAGGTCCAAAGCCCAGCTGGAAATTAATCTGGCTTCAGCAATCAAAGATAACAAGAAATGTTTCTATAAGTATGTGAGCAGCAAAAGAAAGACCAGGGAGAGTCTCCATCCCCTGCTAGATGCTGAAGGAAACTTGGTAGCAAGTGATGAGGAGAAGGCTGACGTACTTAATGCCTTCTTTGCCTCAGTCTTTAATAACAAGACTAGTTGTATTGAGGGAATCCAGCCCCCTCACTCAGAGGATAGACTGGGAGAACGACCCCCCGCAATCCAGGAGAGAGTCAGTGACCTGCTACATCACATAGACACACACAAGTCTATGGGACTGGATGGGATACACCCGAGGGTGCTGAAGGAGCTGGCTGGGGTGCTCGCCAAGCCGCTTTCCATCATTTACCAGCAGTCCTGTCTGACCGGGGAGGTCCTGACAGATTGGAAATTGGCCAATGTGATGCCCATATATAAGAAGGGTCAGAAGGATGATCTAGGAAATTACAGGCCTGTCAGCTTGACTTCGGTGCCCGGGAAGCTGATGGAGCACCTCATACAGAGTACCATCTTACAACACATGCAGGACAACCAGGAGATCAGGCCCAGTCAGCATGGGTTTATGAAAGGCAGGTCCTGCTTGACAAACCTGATCTCCTTCTACAACAGAGTGACCTGCTTATTGGATGAGGGAAAGGCTGTGGATGTAGTTTACCTTGACTTTAGCAAGGCCTTTGACACCGTCTCCCACAGCATTCTCCTGGCAAAACTGGCTGCTTGAGGCTTAGATGAGCACACGCTTTGCTGGGTAAAAAACTGGCTGGATGGCCGGGCCCAAAGAGTTGTGGTGAACGGAGTTAAATCCAGTTGGTGGCCGGTCACAAGTGGTGTCCCCCAGGGCTCGGTTTTGGGGCCACTCCTGTTTAACATCTTTATTGATGATCTAGACGAGGGGATCGAGTGCACCCTCAGCAAGTTTGCAGACGACACCAAGCTGGGTGGGAGTGTTGATCTGCTCGAGGGTAGGGAGGCTCTGCAGAGAGATCTGGACAGGCTGGAGCGATGGGCTAAGGCCAACTGAAGGAGTTTCAATAAGGCCAAATGCCGGGTGCTGCACTTGGGCCGTAACAACCCCCAGCAGCGCTACAGGCTTGGGGAGCAGTGGCTGGAGAGCTGCCAGTCAGAGAGGGACCTGGGGGTGTTGATTGACAGCTGGATGAACATGAGCCAGCAGTGTGCCCAGCTGGCCAAGAAGGCCAATGGCATCCTGGCTTGTATCAGAAATAACGTGGCCAGCAGGGACAGGGAAGTAATCTTGCCCCTGTACTTGGCACTGGTGAGGCTGCACCTCAATTACTGTGTTCAGTTTTGGGCCCCTCACCACAAAAAAGACATTGAATGACTCGAGCGTGTCCAGAGAAGGGCAACGAAGCTGGTGAAGGGTCTGGAGCACATGTCGTACGAGGAGCAGCTGAGGGAACTGGGGTTGTTTAGTCTGGAGAAGAGGAGGCTGAGGGGAGACCTCATTGCCCTCTACAACTACCTGAAAGGAGGTTGCAGAGAGCTGGGGATGAGTCTCTTTAACCAAGTAATAAGCGATAGGACAAGAGGTAATGGCCTCAAGTTGCGCCAGGGAAGGTTTAGACTAGATGTCAGGAAGTATTTTTTTTACAGAACGGGTTATTAGGCAGTGGAATGGATTGCCCAGGGAGGTGGTGGAGTCCCCATCCCTGGAGGTGTTTAAGGGTAGGGTCGACATATTGCTGAGAGATATGGTGTAGATGGGAACTGTCAGTGTTAGGTTAACGGTTGGACTAGATGATCTTCAAGGTCCTTTCCAACCTAGTTGATTCTGTGATTCTGTAATAACTGAGTTTTAATTTTTCATAGCATAAAGATCCATTTCTATACCTAAGTATAGTTCTGGTTAGCTCTGGAAAGTTCTGATATCAGCAGAAATTAATAAGAAAACTCCCGACATTTTTCTAAAAGACATAAAACAGCTAGAATAAAATAGTGGGTTGTAGCCATACAACAGTGATTTATCCAGACTTTTCCTTATATGATACATTTAAAACTAAATCTGATTATTTATTTCTACTCTTATCTTTACTGATTCGTTGTTTTGTATGTTCCTTTTTTTGGTTTAAACTATTAAACATCTCAAAAGTCTTTAAGTAAGCAGCTTGACTACTGGAACATTAACTCAGGAATGTAAAAATACAGTCAACCAACTAAAACAAGTAATGAATTCACTGTTGAGGTTTTATGTCTGAAAACAGACTGAATAGAGGGAGAATGAGAAGGTGCCAAGAGGTTTTGATTAATCTCTGTAGCTCATCATGTGTGGGGGTAGGATTCTTTTTCCCTTTTTTTTTTTTTTAATACTTGTCTTACCAGAATTCTCACAAGAAAATCCAAATGCATATTTTGTTTACAGTCAAAGGATGAAGTGGTCCTAACTACGTTTTTACATCAGTTTTATGCTGGTAGAATCCAAAATTACTTAAACAGAGATAGTTACCACATGCCATCACAGTGGAAAGCAGACTGAGGTCCAATATATATTCTATTACTTGAATGAGAATATATTAGCTATGAAAATTATTAAAAAGAATATCTGCATAGTGCTATTACCCATACTATCTGCAGTCTATCTCCATCTATGTATCTTAAATGGCCATTTTAAATCTTCTTCAAGTCTAACTGTAGCTATTTCCCACCCCACACAGGTTTAATAAAAATATGAAATGTTTTCTAAGCTGCAGCTTAATTTTTTTGCCCTGTTGTGTTCAGTCCAGACCAGATTTTCCTTTGGCATCTTTTCTATCCTAATGTAGAATGTCACTAGATACAAATACATGGCCTGATGCTGTTGGATTCCAGGTGAAATAGCACTATATAATTAATTATGTGTGGGTGACTGAAAACCCAGAGTGAATGAGATCTCACTGAAAATTTTATGGATCTAGGGACATCTCAGTATCAACGTCTGATTGCATCTAATCAGAATTTTGTCTGAAACAAAGCACAACGGCAACTGACAGTCATCAGTCTGATCCCCAACCAAAGCATATTCACTGCTTGCTGTGGGTGAGGTACCACAGAAATGCATTCACTTAAGTGGAATTTCACTCATTTTATACCTATGTAAGTGTGAACAAAAGATGTTGCCAACATTAGAGGGAATTTATAGCAACTCAGAATTAAACACAAGCTCAATTTGATTCACACATGAGAAAAGAATTTTTGATGGAGAGAAAACAGATTATATTAGAATTGCAGGTTCTTTATGGATCCTTGAGCCAGGAAAAAAAGTATACATAAACTCTATTTATTGTCTGCTTAAAATGGCACTCAAACTCTAAGCACAGAAAGCAAACTAGTATATTGGACACAGCACTTTTCTCCTCTCCAGAATTTAACCTCCAGGTTAAGTCAAAGAAGTTACTCACATGCAGAAAACCATATAAACTAGAATGGAATTGAACCCTTTCAAATATGCAGTTGGCATCAGGAAAGCAATAGAGCTAGAAATGTGACTTGAATATGAATTCTTGTGATATCAGAGCAGTTCAGGAAAATTCAATTCCAAGGAAAATAAATACCTTAAAAATTGGCTCAGAATTACCTGATCTATTTAATGGTACTCCTTTGAAACTTGACCTCTGTAAAGGATTACAAAAGCACATAATGAGCAAATTTGACATATAATGTTTAATTCCCTCAGAAATTTACACTGAATGTCTGTGATAATGGAACCTTGGAAAGCCTATGGAACTAAAATACAATCCAAATTAAGCCCATTTGGGATTTCTGAACCCATCATTGAAAAACAGTCTTCCTCTCTTTTAACTGGGTACCAACATTCTTTCCACCTACCTAGAAATTGCAATCCAGCATGGGCACGTAAGCCATAGACTTTGGTAGCCAATGTGCTGGATACTAGTACTGTAGCACTTCAATTTGGCAAAGCGCTTCCTACTTACTTTGATCTTTCCTGCCAAGTAAGTATTCATATTTTATATTGCCTGTGGAAATAAAACAAACTATTTTTTAGAAGGTGACTTTTGACAGTATAACCTTTACTGAAAAGTGTATTTTTGACAGCAGATTCCAGATTCCACAAGGCTGGACAAAAAGTATAGGCTAGAAGGATTTTAATCAGTCAACCAGACATAAGATTCTTCTCATAAACAGAATCAAGACCATCTTAATGTTATTAAAGTCTTTCTTACACACTTGCACAAACACTACTGTAAAGCTGTTCTAAATTCTCATTGTTGCAGTGATTAGAAATATTTTTTCTGATATGCTGTGTAAACTTCTTTATAGACTTTATATTCTTTTTTTCTTTTTTATCCTGTGTCAAAATCACCCTTTGTATTTCTTCCTTCTCATTTGGAATGCAGACCTGTTTCTTTCAATATTAAGATCAGCTGTTACACGCATATCTCTTTCTTCTATTATTTCCAACTTCCGATCTTACAATTCATAGCAAAATAATATTGTTATGGTCAGTAAATGCATGTCCTTCCACAAAAAATCAAGTTGTGTGGGACAGTTTTCCAGCGTTCAAATCACCCGGTTCTTACTGTATACACCTCTCTTTCTCTGTACTGATGATAGCTTCCAACATCAGAGAAGGAACACTCCTATTTTTTGTACATGGCCATTAGTGAAAACTAGGATGAACCACATCATGAGTAATAACTCTACTGATCTCCTGCAGCCAAACTTTCATCCATTTTATAATTTTTAAAACAACAGATATTTCTCTATTCTAAGTAATGATTTACTCAATGTAGTACAGAATATGCTTTACTGCAGTCCACATTTCTTCTCTACAGGGAAAACAAAACCAACAAAAAAACCCGCACTTCTGTTACCAAAGATAAATCCATGTTTTATACACAGAAATTGCAGAACTTCAACAGTCATGGGTGTGGGTGTCAAAAGTAATTTCCTTTTTTACCCTTCTTTTGAACTCTCAAAGCATTTTTTTCAGTAACTGTATATTGTAGAAATAACGCCTGAATATAACACTGAGTCTCCTGAAGGTTATATGGCGTGTAAGAACACTGAAGGCTGAGTTCAGCATATGGTGCCATTTGAAAGGGGTGAAATAGGATATGTTTAGGGGTCTTGCTTAAAGTATAGAGGATTTTTCTGTTCTGAGATGCCACTGTATCTTTTAGAGGAGTAGATATGTGTTATAAGGATGATTTTTGCTTACTAATGAAAAGCTGTTGCCTTTAGCTAAAATAAGTTGTAAATGTTATACTACTTTTGCTATGTTGTGGGATTTTTTTTCACATTGTACAGTGAAGGCTGAGGGGGATGTTCTGAGGCCTCGTTCTGTCTCCACCCCAAGTTTCTGTTAAGGTCAAACCATTCATCCTGAAATTAATATAAAATTTTAAGTGCTGAGAAGCAGTTCTAGGCTCTTGAGCCCTGGTAGCTGAGTCTAAAAAAACAAATGACGTATCTATGTTTTCTGTAGAACTGGAGGAGAGAAAGAGAACAGAATTGACAGGAGTCCTGGCTGACCGGGGAGGTCCCGACAGATTGGAAATTGGCCAATGTGACGCCCATATATAAGAAGGGTCAAAAGGATGATCCAGGAAATTACAGGCCTGTCAGCTTGACTTCGGTACCCGGGAAGCTGATGGAGCACCTCATACACAGTACCATCACACAACATATGAGGGACAAACAGATGATCAGGCCCAGTCAGCATGGGTTTATGAAAGGCAGGTCCTACTTGACAAACCTGATCTCTTTCTACAAAAGGGCGACCTGCTTATTGGATGAGGGAAAGGCTGTGGATGTAGTTTACCTTGACTTTAGTAAGGCCTTTGACACTGTTACCCACAGCATTCTCCTGGCAAAACTGGCTGCTTGAGGCTTAGATGAGCACACGCTTTGCTGGGTAAAAAACTGGCTGGATGGCCGGGCCCAAAGAGTTGTGGTGAACGGAGTTAAATCCAGTTGGTGGCCGGTCACAAGTGGTGTCCCCCAGGGCTCGGTTTTGGGGCCACTCCTGTTTAACATCTTTATTGATGATCTAGACGAGGGGATCAAGTGCACCCTCAGTAAGTTTGCAGACGACACCAAGCTGGGTGGGAGTGTTGATCTGCTCGAGGGTAGGGAGGCTCTGCAGAGAGATCTGGACAGGCTGGAGCGATGGGCTAAGGCCAACTGAAGGAGTTTCAATAAGGCCAAATGCCGGGTGCTGCACTTGGGCCACAACAACCCCCAGCAGCGCTACAGGCTTGGGGAGCAGTGGCTGGAGAGCTGCCAGTCAGAGAGGGACCTGGGGGTGTTGATTGACAGCTGGATGAACATGAGCCAGCAGTGTGCCCAGATGGCCAAGAAGGCCAATGGCATCCTGGCCTGTATCAGAAATAGCATGGCCAGCAGGGACAGGGAAGTGATCTTGCCCCTGTACTCAGCACTGTTGAGGCCGCACCTCGATTACTGTGTTCAGCTTTGGGCCTCTTACTACAAAAAAGGCATTGAATGACTCGAGCGTGTCCAGAGAAGGGCAACGAAGCTGGTGAAGGGTCTGGAGCACATGTCGTATGAGGAGCAGCTGAGGGAACTGGGGTTGTTTAGTCTGGAGAAGAGGAGGCTGAGGGGAGACCTCATTGCCCTCTACAACTACCTGAAAGGAGGTTGCAGAGAGCTGGGGATGAGTCTCTTTAACCAAGTAATAAGCGATAGGACAAGAGGTAATGGCCTCAAGTTGCGCCAGGGAAGGTTTAGACTAGATATTAGGAAGTATTTCTTTACAGAACGGGATGTTAGGCAGTGGAATGGATTGCCCAGGGAGGTGGTGGAGTCCCCATCCCTGGAGGTGTTTAAGAGTAGGTTCGGCATAGCGCTGAGGGATATGGTGTAGTTGGAAACTGTCAGTGCTAGGTTAACGGTTGGACTAGATGATCTTCAAGCTCTTTTCCAACCTAGATGATTCTGTGATTCTGTGGAAGAGGATTTAAGTGAAAGTTGTCTGTGGACCTTTTCTACAGTATGAAGAAAGAGGTTTTTAATATATTCAGATAAAACTCTGAAATATTGAATTCTTTTTTTCCCACTTACCCTTTGTTATATATCTTTCAGAACTTATTACCCGACGATTCTTCAGGGTTAATGGTGTTATAGGTGCAGTATATAAAACTAAAGAGGCTGGCAAACCCATTGAGATATGCAGTGGAAAATCAGGGAATCTGCAAAATCAGCTTTATGCTGTATTACAGATAAGGAAAACCTGGCACCTGATAGAAAAAACTCTATAGGAGCATAGCTCATAGTTTATTGCATTCCTACCAGAGATTTCATAGGAAAAAACTTGGACCACTCCAACTGTATTCAAAAATAGTAATTCTGTAGACATCAGAAAATGAAAAGACAGGCATCGATATTAAAAATTACCCTCTTGTCCTCCCCAAAAAGTCTGAAAGAAATGTTCGTGGCTAATGGGTCTTTGGCACCATCTTGACATGTGTGAAGAGTCCCTTTAGTGTAGTAAAAGTATTTATTGCTATGGATAATCCCCAAGATTTAAGAGCACATTATCTGAAGGGGTTTTAATTGCTGGCATACAGAAACAATAGGATGAGATGAAAGAGAAAGAGGCTGCCGAAATGGAGGCAAATTAGAGTAATGTCAGGGCTGATATGGAAACCCAGAAAGGTTTTTGTTCTTCAAGCAAGCCCTATGAAATTATGCACTCCAGCATTGCAAATTAAGATGCTCACAAGGCCAAGGAAGTAGATATCCAGAAACATGAAAGGTGTATCACCTGAGATGTTTAAAACTTATCAGATTGTGTCAAATCACATGCAAAGATAATAGAAGAGATCAGATTTAATTGTTCACTATTGCTTTGAAATAAAAAGAAGATAAATGTACCCGAGCTCTGTCAAAAGGCATGAGTGGTTGAATCTTACTCATATGCCAGACCTTGAAATTTCAAAAGTTTCCCGGAACTTGCAACGCTTTTATAAGACAGAGGTGAAGGCCCTGTTACTGCATTCTGAAGACACAGCTTAAGCACTTCTTGAATGAAATATGAGACTGTCAGTAAGATTCTTCACACACCCACACTTAGGCATATACATCTAAACCATTTTTAAAGCTGTGCTAGCCCACAGAAATTGAACATGCTTCAGAACCAGTAAAGTTCCCAAAGAGTACTTTGTCATGCACTAAATCATGCACATAAATCTTGAAAGACAAAGTTTCCACTAATAGTTTGAGGTAATGGTTCTAGTCATAATAGTGTTGAATGGACAACAACAACACAAAGTAAGGCTGGTTTTGTGAAAGTTTGCCAACCTTGCTATGAGCTAAGGACACATGAAGCAGATTAAATATTCTTGAGAACATAAAATCAGATGAAAGATTTCCAGGATGAGACAAGGGGCTCCATTTCAGCATCATAAACATGAGCATGTGTTCTTTATTTGAATGGGCCTTATTTTAATCCCAATGGAATTATTTTTAGGAAAACCAGGACTATAACAGAAGTACCTTTTGTTTGGTTTGAAAATATGACACATGATCAATATCATTTGTAATATCATATCAAAAAGGCACTTTTGGCACATTTTTATGTCAAAGTAATATTAAAGTTGTGTGCTCATAAGAATTACTATTTTCTTAAGGAACCTATTAATTTGGTTTATTCTGCCACTTAAAATAAGGAAAACTATTAGAACTGATAACATTCTGAAGGACAGAATAGACATTTTATGCAAAGAGTTATTTTTGCTCATTTAATGCCATGTGATAAAAGGGCAAAATATTTCACACGTCAGTCCATTAAATGTTCACTATAGGTTACCACCTCTCTAACAGTTAGCAACTTAGGCTTTTTTTTTCCTCACTTCCAAAGTGCTGTACCAAATGGTGGAATAAGTCTATGACGTTACATAAATACACTGAAACATTAGAAAAAATGTTTTCCCCCTTTCATCCTTTAAAGAAACTGTGTTTAGTGTCAGTTTTACTCTCAGTCTCTTCCACACTTTGTCAACATTCTGATCCCATGGCAGATTTGGAATTAGCATGGCTAACATTTCCTCGCCTTTAATCAATGAAGTTCAGACTTTCACCAAAGACAGCTTTTCATTTGTCTCTCTCAATGACATATGAGGTCTTGACTTTTCCCTGTGCAGCAGGTCTACCCCTATCAATATTTACTCTTTCTTTCTTCTAAGTCATTATTTTCTCAAAGCAAAGCCTTGTTTTTTCACTTTAAAAAAGAACAAGATGTTTATACTGACAAAAAAAAGCTCTTTAGAGTTCAGGCAACATCCAATACACAAGAAAGGTAAGGTTTGACAGGAGAAAACAAAATGAGAAAAAATATACATTTTTATATGATCATCAACAAACCTGTATGAAAGATTATCCATTTGTTCCAGTGTTAAAAAGTTAGTTTCCACCTATACAATAATTATCACTTAAACCTGTCATCACAACAGGAAACAAGAAACCCTTCTTCAGATGATGACACAGGTACTTTCCTTTTGACCTATTAGGTTTTGACTCTTTCCTTTTTTCATCATTCTTACTGGTCAAAAGAAGTTATTTATAATATTCAAATGCTAATATATCATTGTACTTCAGAAGAAATTTCTTTAGAGACAGTACATTAGCAGAGGATAAATTCACACAAGGTTTATTGATTTCAGAAGACCCTTCTAAATACATCATATATGTAAACTGCTGCTTTAAGTTTCAGAAAAAAATGCATGGAAAATTTTGTTTTAATGGGAGCTATAGCAAATTTGGGGCAAGAACATGGTCTCCCTTCTCAGATATATAAAACTGTGTCACGTGTCCCTGGAGTTAACATGTGAAAAGAATGGGCTTTATAGAAAACTTAAATGTTGATGAAAAGTACTTGATATAGGTTTGGGACATCATCTGTGGCAAAAAATCTGAAAAGTGATGTCAATTAATACACTTTATTCTGACTAGTCCTTTCTTTTTAATGCCATTATATCACTGTTGTGATGAGATGTGTTAGAAACACAGATAAATGGGTGTGTTGCAAATATGATAAAATATTAACAAAATAAGTTCAAGAAAACGCATTGCTTATTCACTTTTTTTCTGAAGTTTTGTAGCTCTTTTTATTATATTTACTTTAAAAAAAAACAACCACCCCCCCCCCCCCCCAAAAAAAAAACCAAACTAACAAACAAAAAACCCCAAAAAAAACAAAACCAAAAAACAACAAACCATCAGCTGTGGTGCCTAATGCTGAAAATCTGATATGCAGTTTTTTGAAAATGCATAGGCAACGGGGAACATAGGCCTACAGAATATGAGTGAAGCTTGTGCTCTTAAGACATTTATTTTTCCCTGAAATCCCAGGTGTTGGTTTCAGGGAGCATATTTTCAAAATGCCTATGGCCCAGGTATTGATTGTTCTTGTGAGAATAGCTGGTATCTGAAAAATGCAAACATACTATCAATCAGGTAATTTGAAATGTAACCTCACACTTCAAATGAAGATGCAGGAGATACATAAGTTTTTGAGAAGAAAATTACTGCCTGCAAAAATAACCTGTGTATCTGAACCTTCAGACAAACCAATATGCGTGCAGCAGTCGTACTATGACAATATATAGAAAGTGCCAATAGGTGATATGGAAGCAGTTAAACAAATGTTAACTATTCTTTGGTTAGGATCAAGGAAGGTAGAATAGCTCACAGTGTAAAAGAAACATTTTCTAGCAGAATACACTTTTCCCTAGTAGCTTCTTATTACTTTAAATTTAATTTCTTCTGCTTTCTGCAGCTTTTGTGCCCTTACTTTTTGCCTCTTCGGGCCCATGCTTTGACAGGCAAGCAATTTGCTTAGGAAAAATCATGCAGGATGAATAGTGTTTTGCTTAAGCTATGGAGCATAGATGTTTCAGACATTTTGTACCTCAATTACTAGAAAATCACCCCCTATAGAGTGCAAATCCTCACTGGATCAAAGATTTACTAGGTTCAAAGAAGAGAAAAAATCCTTAAGAAATGTCCCTGTGAGCTACAGAATTACAAAATTATTTCCAGTGTGTGTATTTCAGAAGTGTAATTGACAACGCAACTTGTGTTTCTATATCCTTCCATATTAAGAAAATAATATATATCATCCTTGTTTAAACAGTCTAAAGGGTTGTACAATGAAAACCAGAATAATGAAACTATAACTAAAGGAGTTACAGATAACAGCACTGATAGATTTTCATGTTAATTTTTACAAAATGTATACCAGTTTAATGACTTGCTTGATAGCTTTTTAAACTGCTTCATTGCTATTTTGCTTTCTCTGTCACAAACACATGCTCTTTTTGCATAAGAGTAAAAACTCAAAGGATATATATTCAGCTGCTTCAAAAAAATAGTGCATATGAAGACAAAGAAATCCTGGCCTTACTTCCAGGATCACATCAGCTAGGATAACAAACTCTCATTACTTTCACTGAGGCCAAGAATGAGTTGTAAGTTACTGACTTCACAGACATACAAGGAATTTAAAATCTCAGATGCCTCAAGGATAATTTGTTTTGGTGGGGAAAGAGGGCTTTCCATGTTTCCATAGCTTGTTTTAACCAGAAAGGATGTTGTTCTGTTTTCTTTTAAAGCAGATTTTTTTGGGAAGTATATCAAGGAATACACCAGTTAATTTTCTGAAGTAAATTTGCTCATACCCTTATTATGAAGCTCAACCTATACTCTAATTTTGACTTCCTAGTGACTTATTTGAAAACATAATGCTTACTCAAAGCTGTGGTTTGAAATTTGCTGCAAGTCCTCATCTTATAAAGTTGTTTTTCCACTTCCATATATTATAATGTATTACAAAATCATCCATAAGGCACACCATTCCAAAACCTTGTGAAAGTATATCACATATATGTAAATAGGTGAAGCTTCTTTTAGGAAAAGTTTCAATAAAATTTCTTACAACTGTACCTACAAATACATATTTTTAGACACAGATAGAAATGGACAACTTTTTAAGTATAATATCTATCATAAGTAAATCATTTCTGCTTTCATATTTCCAATGACTTTTTCCAGTTTTATCACACTATTTTGTTACATTAGAACTCAGGTTTTGATACTTCTCTAATACCCAACAAAAGGAGAGATTTTGATTTTCATGGAACATTCATGTGATACTCCAATTATATTCTTCAAGCACTGGTTGTTTTTTAACAACCTTACAAAGTCATTTCTGTAGAGAAAAATATGCAAATTTACAAGCAACTGAGCAACATGAAAAGTTTCTGCAGCTCTAATGTCTGGTGAGAGCTGGTGTGTCATAAGAAATACCTTCTAGCAAAGACAACAACATGAAAAATATTTCTGCACTAATGGGGAAGGGAAATTAGGGAAAGGGCAAGTTTACAGTTATTTATATATTATTTCTTTATGCCACTATTGTAATCAATATTTCTACTATGCAGTGAATTATTATCATTGGCATGGCACCTGGGAAAGTGTTATTCAAGGTACATCTGTCAGGAGCTGGCTTTTCAGGTGTTGTATTACATCAACAATATGCATCTGTAGTAAGCAACTTCTGTGTTTCATTATATTGCCTATAGCAGCACAATAAAAATTTGTAACATCTGCTGATTTTTCTTCCTGTACCTGATGAAATTATCTGTGGTGAAAGATGGTACAAATAAAGCTGGAGGCAAAACTGTCATTGACTTTCATGGAGTACCCTGGCTTTTTTCAGCATGGAATTTTCATATTTTGGCCAAGACAAGGAATTTTGTCCATGCTCAAAGCAGAACAAAGGTACATCAAATGCTGAGTGAATTAGTTTTATCAACACGATGCATCCAGACATAAATAACAATTGCCCTTCAGAGTTCCCAAGCTCTTTGTTTCTGTCTAATTCACTTTGTCTTGTGCTGCACTTCCTAAAAGGTACATTATTTGCCCACGTGATGGCTCCAGGTTCCAACAGACTTAAATCGTAAAGGACTTATGACTTCATTCAGGTTTTTTTTAGAAACAATTCTCAATAACCTCTTGCAAACTCTGGAAGGACTCTTCCAGAGTAGATTCAACTACTCTTTGAGAAGCACTTTTAGTAATCCATCTAGAAATGATAATACTCTACCACCTTCCTTTATGCGTTACTACTGAAGCAGTGTAAAGATGTTGCTGAGGTATGTCTTAAATGGGTTAATATTTTAATATATTTTTTACTCTGATGTAATTTTTGAGCAAACTAAGAATAACAAAATGGCCACTTGAACTTTAAGTCTAAATGGATTCATGTCTTGAAGGATTAATTTATATTCTCATGTTGAAATTTTCACAGAAGTGCTGAGAAACCCACATCCAATGTAGCTGTCTTTTGTATATGACTGTTGAATATGGGAAATTTTAGCAAATAATTTGTTTGCCTGCGCTGGTGTTATGTTCAAACAAGTTCACATACTCAATTAAATTACTAAGCTAAGATTCCCTATCTCCATACAAAAAATAGCTCCAGTAACAGGTACATGCATACATTCCTAGCTATTATAAATATTCAAACCCACCTAGCACTGGGTTCATAACCTCTGTGAGTAAAGACAGAAAATATTCACTGTGTCCCAGTAGGTGACTTTTACAAAGTTGGAGCATCGGGTACCCATATCACTCAGTATCAGCCATCTATTTATCTCCATCTACAAGAATGTAAGGGTGTGTCACTGTAGTGTCATTTGTGTAGGTGATGCTCTCTTCCACTGGGGTGGTGGGTTCAAGAGCAGAGCTGGCAGCCCCATCTCTTACCAAGGAATGGCAAGCATTTGAATATTTGACTCAAATATTTAAAAGAATGTGAATTTCCAGCACAGAATAATTTGTACAAAAAACTAAAATTTTGCAGTTTTCTATGATGGCTTCAATGTGCTTTTATCATTTTAAGATATGTTCCCTTCTGTAGCACCTTTTTCTGTGGTTTGAATATGGTATTTATATTCTTGTGTGTGTGTGCAAGCAGAAGAGTGAGCAAGCAAGAAAGAGTGGGATAAGGAGAGACAGCATGCAATGGCATTTTAGTGTAATTTTACAGTATAGTAAGAATACTTGTTTCCTAATGTATTCAAACCCCTACATACTCTTGCAGGCAATTAAAAAATGCTTTCTAACTGCCTTTGAGGCACAGTGCATTTGACAAGTTTGGCAGGTTCCTTGTCAGTTTGCTGAACCTGATACAAGAGCAGGTAGTCCCAAGCTTACGCAGCTCTAGTTTTATAACTCTCAGAATCCCTTTTTACAAGTGAGATCTATGTGCATATCCATTCTAACAGCTTTAAGAGTTGGAACACCTGCTCCTTTTAAGTTATTCCCATCTTATGTCATTATTTATAAATGTTCTAAAACACAGTGCATAAATCATTGTTGGTGTATCTGTGAAAGAGAAAAAAAAATGTCCTAAATGCACCAACAATGAGTAAGTCCTTTAAGAACACTCTCTTCCACTCATCAATATCTTGAATTGGAACAACACTTTCAAAATACACGGTTTTATGCAATAAAATAGTGATATAATTTGCATGCAAGTAAAGATTAATTAAAATTCAGGGGTTGAAAATAATTATCCTGCTGTGAGTATTTCCTGCAAGACAGAAACATTTGTTGACCCTAGATGAGAACAGCAAACCCATTAAGTAAATTAATAACCCAAATAATTTAAGATTCCTTAGATTTCTGGTGGGAGTTTTAAGCAAAGATCTATTACATCTGTCTGACATTCATGCTGCTGTTCTGGTTGTAGTTTTTTAGAAAAACATGTACTCTTTCTGAGATCCAGCAAATAGCTGTTATCAATATGCCAAGAAACAAAATGTAAATTGGGTGGCCAGCACCCCAGCCTACAAAGTGGTGATATTGCAAGTTAACATGAGCAGAAAAAGGAGTATTGTATTCTACCCACTTTCAGGCTACACTGAGAGTAGCAGTACTAAGTCACCGCAAACTGAGGGCAGCCTTTGGACAGAATGATGTGACTAGAATTGCTCCTGGTTTATTTTTGTGGCAGCAATTCTTTAGACAGAAATGGGCATCTGAAAGAAAGCCTTTCCCAGTTAGTTCCACAAAAGGATGGAAATTTGATTGCTCTCTATGGGCAGGAAAGGTGTGGCTGTGCTCTCATCACTTTCTTAGCTATTGTACACAGCTACAGAGAGGCCTGTACTCTTATTTACCTCCCTACACTTTTAAAAGACAGAGTCTGAAGACCAGCAATGGCCAGAAAACAGGCAATAGGCACAGCTTTGGTCTCTTTGAATTGCCTTAGATCTGCATCTTGGGAGTCTCAACACCATCAGTCTCCCAGGCTATCCAGTCCTGGAGGCAGCCTGGAGAGGAGAGACAGTGCAGAGCACTGAAGATAAAACTTGTGGAGCATCATACTTGCTTTCTCAGCATAGGAAATTAGTTGATCCCAGATAAGAAGTAAAGGCAGGTGAAAAGCAGGCAGTGTGACTTCGTAGAGATGTCAAGGACCTGGGTCCAGTAAATGTAAACTATAGCTCAATGTGAATCATTCAACACAGTCCAAACACGCAGCTCAGAAGGGTCTTGGGGGCAGCATCTTTATATCAATTCTGTAAGTGAACAAAGTCAGTTCTATTCATCATATCAAGAGCACTTTCTTTGGACCTAGGACCTTGAAAGGCTTTGATTTCCTTTTTAATGTGCCTATTCGATTAGTCATGTTGAGCCTCAATAAATGAGGTTTGGCAGCTTACTTTAAACTAAGAATTTACTTTTGCCAGTAACAGCCTCAGTGAAGCCCTCCTCTATCCCTTGCCCCATGTTCATTATTTATTACCAGAATACAATGTTGTCATGGCTTTTATCAGTTAAAAACCTCATTCTGCAAGCGAAATAAAATCTATATTACAAAATTTTGTTTGCTGATATACCATATGGTTTACTCAGCAGAAATATATTTTGAGAAATTTCACAACTAAAATAGGAGGCATTTATGGTTTTGTGTTGCATAAATATCTAAGAAAGTTTATCAGATTTTCAGCATTAAATCCTACCAGAATTAAAATATCTGAAACGCTTATCCATATTTTGGGACCTTTTTAACACAGCTTCTTTCTCTCAAAATGGACATAATCCAACTAATACTATATGAGATACCTTTCCTCATAAATAGGAGGATTCTACCAAGTCTTTTCTAGCTCTTTATTTCCTTTCCATGATACTTATGAGGACTATTTATTCTCTGTTAAAGGAACACCAAAAGAACTAATAATTTTCATCATCAGTTTCTCACTGGATTTCATAAAACACTTAGCTTAAACTTTTACCCATTTTCAAAACAAGAACTTGCATTTAAGGTATCTGGCCAATTCTCCCACCAATATTTATATACATAACCTTTCAAGACCCCCAATGCCCACATAACTGATGAGCAGGTAGAGTTTATGGATGAACTTGCTGAAGCAAAAAGTCGTAAACTAGTATGTGCATGATCCCAGTGTACCTCTCCAAGCTGAATTTTCAACACTTTCACAAGCTGTCAATACATCTCTAAAGAGACCACTGCTTTAAATCAAAAGGCAATGAATCCTCCAGACAGTAGCTACTGCACTTTGCAGGTGGGAGTCTACTATATGAGAGGTATAAATTCAAGATTTTCAAACTTCTGTTGACTCTGTCAGATATGGTAGTTGAATGTAGTCATAAAATTGCCTAGTGCTATTTCTGCTGTTAATAGGGAGACAGTCAATACATTCTGAAGCCTCATATATTTTAGTGAGTTTTCCTGAAGAATGTAAACTGAGATGCAGGTGAACCTAATGTCAATATTTAGGTTATAAAAGTGCATTACCAATTTTTTTTTTGAGACATATTATACCATTGTTTCGTTTTAGAGACCTTGTCACACCACCAAGAAAATATCTCAGAATAGAAATACTGAAGAGAAAGATAACATTACTATCAGTAAGACGTGACCTATGGTCCAGATGATTCCAGATAAAAGAGTCAACCTTGAACATGATAACAAATACAATATAGTATATATATAGTTTAACAAGCCTATTCAGTCACTCTTTTTGAGAGATTTTAAAGCAAATAGTTCTTGATTTGGAAAGCAAGATGAAAGAGGAGTTAACTTTCCCTCTTATGTTTCCTAGGTTAAGATCAAATGATGACATTAAATGATTAATCAAATTTTGTGGGCTGATATTTTAAGTTCAGTTACATATAACTTCATGGCAACAAGACAAAACCAATTTACCTTGCCAAGGGAAGTAAACCAATTATTAATGAAGTTAGTGGGAACACATACGATCCCTTGTACTTTTTTTTATCTGCTACCCCAGCTTTCCTCAGTCTGAGCATCACCACCACTGGATGACAGTTCTTGAAAATATTAATTTTAAGATTATTATAAAATGTGTTACTGGGCAGAGCTCCATTTTTACATATGCAAATGGTACAGAAAACAGTATCATTGGGTACCCATGCTCTTTCTGATTAGTAATGACTCTTCAAGGAAAAGCAAGTTTATATTGATTTCCAGCACAAAACACATAAATTTGGAATTTTTAAAAAAGACTTACCACAAAATTGTCCTTATTTTCTTCTTTCATAGAAGGTTTACAGAAGAGTGTATTCTTTAACCGGAATCAGGAAAAAACCCTCTACTTCATGCTTGTCTTCTGACAATCCTTACACTATGTGCAAGTCTCAGAAACATTAGTTTTTGTGTCTAAGTGTCTCAGGGCTACTTCCTGCTGTAAAGAATTTACATTTGAAATGCTTTTGAATATAAACCCCCTACTAGTAATGTTCCATCACTTTTATCTTCTTTAACTGAGTTTTTTTTTTTAAAGTTGTATTGAAAGGAAAATACTGGTTTCTATATATTTATTTCTCTTTCAGAAAGGGATACCTAAATGCATTAACATAATTAGTATTGATTAACATGTCATTAGACTCTCCTGCATTTACATCCACATTTTAAATTAATTTCAGTAAAATTGGCTTTGCATGTAACTTAAAGAATCTCAACAATTCAGAAGTCTAACAAGATTTTTTTATTAAATTCACACAACTCTTTCTTGTCAAAAATACTTAAATGTATCTGATTTCTTTAATTTAGATTTCAAATTCTCTCCCTTTCTGTCCCCTTTTCTCATTCTCAGTCTGTTTCTTTTTCTAGTTGCTCCTGTGGCTTGTGGCTACGTATCAGATGTAAAAAATGACCGGGAGCCTTTTAAGATGCCATGCATGGCAATATGCAGAATATCACACATTAGGTTCTGAGATGAAGAAAGGAGTGCAATACTCCTGCTATGGCATCTAAGTGTCCTGGGAGAGCCTTTGGATGATCTAGGAGGTGAGCTTGGTTTGGCGATACGCATTTAGGACTCCCCGCTACTTGCCACCTACTGCAAAGTGCATTTCTAATACAGTGTGAAATCCCAGGATTGGGAAAACACTGTGCTGAACAACTGCTATGGGCTAATTATGCAGACACAAAACAAAGCCACTGGGTTAGTTCTGCCAAAAGCTGAGGAGTTCAGTACAGAACATTACATCTTTAAAATATCAAGCTGTGAGCCCAGCCTTTGGGTTTGCATTGTGGTTCTCTGCATAACAGAGGGGAAGAATTGCAGGTGTAAAATGGGATCAAGGAACTGAACAGGGAGCCAGTTAAAAGCCTAGAGGAAAAGCTGGATTGAGGGATGTGCAAAACATGTTCAAAAGCATAAGAGCATTACTTTACATTGCAAAAAAGTGCTTACCTCAGATGACGTTTCATAATTCTGCACTCTTAGATCTCAATGCCTGCCCCTCTTCACCCTCCTCAGATTCAGCAGGGGAATTAGAAATTAGATAATTTCCTGAGTAGCTTCATAGTTAACATATCTACCTGGCAGTAACAGACCTGAGGTCAAGTCTTCCTGTTCTTATGGAAATCTGACCCTATTACATTTTAATGATCATTTTAAATTATTTTAATGATAACATTTTAATCCATGAACATGGGACAGGACTAAGGGGACTCCCTAGGATTGCTTATAGACTGGCAGGGAGCATATTACTGAGGAAGGTGGAAGAATAGTTAAAGTAGAAAGAAGTGAATTGTATTCCCTCCTATTAGCAAGTTCTCAAATCACAGAGTTGTTGGATAAAACAGCACTATCATTCATCACAGGGGAAGCCAAGCTCAAGAGGGACCAAGTTGTAAGAAGGCATACTGGTTTAGACCCTGCGGGTAACCTTACTGTGTGAATCTCAGTCATGCTTGAGGGAGAATTAATCATTTAGCTGCTAACTACACTGCTTCTAGGCATGAGGAAGAACATACCTTTAGGTAAGTGAAAAAGATTCTTAGCCTTTACTTGAAGCAGGAGGATGCTTATCTGCACATAGGAGTAGGGAATAAATGCATCCATCAGATTTCACAATAATTAGCTGCCTGTGAGACTAGCAGGGAAATGTAGGGGATGCAGCTATGTTTAAGGGGATTGCATAATGAACCTTCAGGTATCCTGACCCCTTTGCTAGAAGCTACCTGGAGTGTAATGTCAGGCTTGGCTGGTAACACCTAGAACAGATACAAATTGAAAGAAGAACTCTTCCCAGAGAAAGAGGAATTTTCCTATCAGTGCATGACCAGTGTGTGAGAGGATGCACAGGAAAAACTACCAGCAAAAGCTTTGGTGCCTCTAGATTTCATATATGTCGATGGATAAACCATTGACAAATAGTCCGGAGGAACTCGTACATAGAACATTGCTGGAGTTGGAGCTGTAGAGATGAGGAAACAGATACTGTGTGGTTGATCATGCATTGTGATGTATTTGACCTAAAATGCAATGCAGTAAAGTATATGGAAAAATCAGGCTCCCGCAACACAGGCTTTTAAGTTGTTCTACATGTACGTGGTGGTCCTTCTCTCAGAACACCGGACATTTGGTAACTATCTGGAGCAGACAAATTAACAAGTATCTCTCCTTCTGCAATGAAAAAGCTTTTGACAGGCAAACCCAAACACATGTAGTTCTATCACAGGAGCTGTATAATTAGCAATCACAGCAGTTATGGATTTAAAAGATTGAATTTTTTTCCAGGGCAAGCCCATTGTAGCTGAAAGATCTGACAAATACTATGGCACAGAAAATTCTGTGACTCATACTTCATATAATTTACATCTCCAATCAAAAAGTGTGAGTCATAAGACAACTAAGCGAAAAATAATTATGATTCAGAAAACTCAGATTATAGCATGACTGATCCTTAAAAAAAATCAGACCACACACCTGTTTCTAACTGAGCATATCTGTTGCCCATGGCTACTAAAATACGTACCTGATGACTTTTAGACTACCCCAAATTTGGCATTTTTTCTCATTCTTGCTAGGTATGAGAATCCAAAACAACTAAAGCAGAAGAGTCTGTCCTGCCTTCCTTCATCAACAAAACATTAAAGAAATTTCACTATTAATGGCACTTCTGTTGCTTGCCCTCAATGTGTTTTATCCCATATGTTTTTTTTAAAAAAAGCCCTATATATTCCAAAAGGGAACAATTCAATATAGATCAAAGGTTCCCTTCACAATCAAGGGAAATTACTAAATGTCCTCGCAGAGTGATATCCAGACCACCTTTTTTTTTTTTTTTTCATTAACTTAATGACATAGATGCCTTCAGAGGACAATGTATTCCTAACCTCTTTCCCTAAGAATATTGTGAAAAAGTGAGAAATGTCAGCCATGTCCACTTCTTGGGTTTTGCCCACCTTGCTGTAGGACAAATTTGTGGTTTCTCTCTGAATAGTTCAGAGTCCTGATAATCTTCATCTCTCCTGTTGAACATGTGGTGCAGCTTTGGACTAAGTGCATTTAGTTGGGAATCAAGCAGCGTGCAGTCTCCAGCCATCTTCCTTGGGTGTGTGGAAAACCAATTAACAAAAAATAAGATTCCAGAACCAAAGCCAGAAACCTGAGGCTTCATCACTCCCTTCTACTTGAATGTCTTCCCTGCTAGACTTGTGTCACACTCATTTTTCCCTGCTGTTTCTGGTTCCAGGGCTCTTCCACTCTTACTTCATAGTAGCCGAAGCTCAAAGGAACAGAAGGAATGGTTTCCTCACCATAACTCTGTGAGTAGATAGGTGCTCACTGCAGAAATAGAGTCATACTTCTTGCAGGTAATGAAGTGCTGCAGCTGAGGTTGCCTGGGCTGTCACATAACAGGGTGGGCACCAGCATTGCCTACTTCTGGGTTTAGTCTTGATTCACGCCATGAACTCTGGGTGGGAGGCAAGAATTGTCTCCAGGTGTGTGTATGGTCACACCTCAATGACATCTTCAGGAATAAAACACGCTCCCATGTAGTCCTGAACACTGTTGAACTGACTCACCACTTAGAAAGAGGGTGAGTTTTCAACCACAATTTAAACAGAAAGTAGGAAGATTGAATCATAAATATTGGATCAAAGTGCAGTCCTGTTGGAGTCATGTACTCTAGTTACTCTTATTGAGGGCAGTATTGTGAGAATTTGTCATTACACTACCTCTAAATTAGGAACATGGCATTTTCTAATACTTAAGGATGTGATCCAAACAACACTGAAGTCAGTGGAGGTTTCTCCAAACACTTCAGTGGGCTTTGGATGCAGCAATAATATACATTATTGAGCTCAAGGGTAAAAAAGTCTTCAGATTCTTGACCAATTAAAAGAGAAAAACAAGTTTCATTTCTGTCATGCTGATAATCCCTCATCTGCTTTCCAAGAATAATCAAGTGAATGTATAGCTAGTGTATATTACTACTCCAGTGAATCACAAACTTTTTTCCTTCAGTTTAAATTTCAAATTAATTTGCTGTTAATTACTCAGAATTTTTGCCTAGTTACTGTGATTGTAATTTAATATTTTGCTTCTGCTCATTTAATTGGTGATCTAGTCCAGAGAGTTTGTATTATGAACTGTGAATATTGCAGCTAGGTAAAAAAAACAAAATTATCAATCCATTAGTTTTAACTATGTACAACATGGTGACTTAGGTATTAACAGTGAATAACCTGGTTAAAGCAGATACCTAAGTTATAAGAACTAATAACATGAACTTAAATAATATCAACCACAAACTAAGAATTATTTACTAAAGATGTCTGTAAACATTAGCTGAAAAAATACATCTTAAAAAATTTCCTAACCTATTCTGATACAATTTATGAAAAGGAAAAAAAAGGCTAAATTAATCAAATAAATTATTCATTGAGAACTATTTGTTAAGCTCTGTTAATTAAGCAGTAGGTTAATTACAGAATAGAATTGTATGTGAGGGGACAGCTAGGGAATCCTATTTAAGAATTAGGCATCCTGGGAGTCAAGTGAAGAAGTGTCTTCTCTCTCTTGCCAACTGAGGCATGCTGTTAATCATTCTATGTATTATGCAGTTTAAGAGTTCAAAACCAATAAAATGCTGAGAAAAAGTTTCTTCCACAAGATTAATTTCTTTTTCAATTAGTGATGGACTGGGAACGTATGCAATACATAATCATTATTTTTATTAATTATCTTTAGTTTCTTTTAAGGAGTAATTTTTTTCCTAAATCAATTAACAGTCATGACATGCCATCCATCCATCCATAGGTACATGCAGGTCATTCTAGATAAATGGGATGACTGCTTAAAATACTGGATCAATGTTCACTTTTAAAATGCTTATCAAATCTCAATACACTGTGCACCTTTCAAACTGTCAAGGGCAGAGCTTTAGACAAGATCCCCGAAGGGATGCAGATAATTACCAGTTCAAGAAGCTTTAAATGTTCTATAACCTCACTCACAATTCTGTTTATCTGCAGAAAGAAAAGTGAGCAGGTGAATGTAATGGATGAAGGTACATATATCCTTCAGATAGGGGATGTACCTCATAAAAGAAGATTGTTAAGAGGTTAATGCTTGATATTGTTCACAGAGATTTTCAACAAAATCCTAACTTAGAGCTTCTGACTGTGGCCTCCTCTATCACATAAGCAGCTTTGTATGCTTCCACAGACAGTACCCACTGTGTGCAGAAGTTTTGTAGGATTAGAGGATTTAGAGATTTATAGGAATGTAGGACTGGGAGAGACCTTCAGGGTCACTGAATACAAGTCCTTACTTTCACATGGAGCCCTGCCATTTAAGCTTCTTTTTCATAAATGAATCATCTTCTATCTTACAAGCCATTAAGTGGTTTTGCCACTACTTCTTCTGTTGTAAAGATATACTAGATATCATTCTTTTGACAGTTAGGAAAATTCTGCTGAACATTTAGGACTGCTGTAACATTTTCCACCTCCATTTTTCTTGTCTATATGTGTTCATGGACAATCATTTTTGTTGAGCAGTGATCTTTCCATTATCCTTTTTTTCCAGATGAAACACATTTTTCCATATTGACTCTTTAATCCTGATATACTGTTAAATAAGCAAAGGTAGGTTTTGTTTTACTAGGCTGGTGAAGTCCAATAAGTAGAGCACAGGCATAACCTACTGACAGGTTCCTCAGTCTTTTCTGTAAACTCTCATGAATTTGTTTATTTTTTAATTCTTTCTATAGGAATTATAAGAATTACATAGAATATTTAGGTATAAAAATGCCAGTAATGCATACAATGGCACAATTATTTGCCTAATTTAATTTATTATTAGAAAAGTCCCTGTTGGTGTATTATAGGATTCTATCTTTCTGTTGGTGGATTACAGTGGCAATCAGGGTCATCCTCTGATCATCTAGTACATACAAACTTTTCTTTGCTGCTACTCCTAGATGCAAGTCCCCCAATTGCACTACAAATTATTTTTATTAGCCTTCAATCTCATGATATCGAACTTTGACCTGACAAAGTTGTACCGGGTCTGGCTGAGCCAGAATTGGTTTTCCCCTGTAGCAGCCCTCATGGTGCTGTGTTTTATGTTGGGAGCTGGCAGGGTGTTGATAGCACACTGGTGTTGTGGCTACTGCTGAGTAGTGCTTACACAGCACCAAGGCTCTTTCTGACATTTCCCCCCCCCACAGTGGGACGGGGTGGGCAAGATCTTGGGAGGGGACACAACCAGGACAGCTGACCCGAACTGACCAAAGGGATATTCCATACCATATGACGTCTGCTCAGTATAAAGCTGGGAGAAAGGAGGAAGGGGGTGGGGTCACCCTTGGTCCTCCGAGACAACCACTGCTTCCTGAGAAGGCCCGACATCGCCTGTTCATGGGAAGTAGAGAATAAATCTGTTTTCTTTTTTTTGCTTCCACACGTGGACCTTTGCTTCGCTTTGCTTATATTAAAACTGCTGTTGTTTTACCCACAAGGGTTGTTTTGTTTTCCTATCTTATTTTTTTTCCCCTCTTTGCCCTATTGAGAAAAAAAGGGGAAGGGGGGGGGAAGTGATAGAGCGACTTGGTGGGTACCTGGCATTTAGCCAAGGTCAAACCACCACAAAAGTTTATCCTGTTTCTGCTATTACAACCATCAGAGTCATCTAGTTAATCCATATGTAATCCTGATTTTTCACTCTATGGATGATGTTTCTCAAATCCTTTCATATCCAAAATGTTATTGGTACTCATCTTTTTGTATATCTCTCTTTGAAGAGAGATTATATCAGATTATTTTCAGGACTGAGCCTCAAGGAATGCCATGACCAAACTACTCTCTTCATAGTAGTGTCATACTTCACTGTCAAGCCAGGCAAAATCACAATTGCCTGAGTAATCTCATGCTGGTTTTCTGCAAAGAGTTGATTCAAAAGGGTTGATACACTTCTTATGAAGGTGCTCTCCTCTACACTAATTCTGAATTTGAATGCAGGGCTGACTCCAAATACTACAGCAGGATTTCTATTACCATCTACATGAATGAAGCATTGTTGTTGTCACACTTCCTGTTCACAGTCTGTAGTGAGAAATAATCTTTTTTCACCAGGAATTACCAGTAACTAGTATCTACTGGATGAAGAGCTCAGAAGCTTGTTTGGTTCATCAGCAAATGAAACCAGAGAGCCAGATTCCTTCCAGCACTTCACAGTACAGAGCTACTCTGAGCATTCACTTGAAACAGAATGGAGCATTATCAAATAATTACGTTTATGAGCTGTGCTGCCATGAATGAGTGAATGTAATGACAATCGTAATGAAAACAGATGCTGACATTTACATGCATTTAAAGTAAATTTCGTTGATCATAAAAGATGATCTATTGTAGGCTTTAATCTTAATATAGATATAATTACAGCATAGTGCGATCCCAGATAACAGCTACATGACCTTCACCAACTAATCTTGTCAGTAGCCCGAACACAGATTAAGTGACCAACTTTGACTTAATATTGGCTAAGGCCAATGGTGGCTTAAACTTGGCATTGCACAGGATGCCAACACTGATCAAAAACCTGCTGTAGGATTTAAGATGATTCTATAAACTGATTATTTTTTTCTTTTTTGGGTGAAAATTATTATTCTGGTCTGCTGGGAAATGAAATTAAACCATTGCTTATTTCACAGATGTCAAAGAGCTTCAGTAACTCCTGCTCAGGACTGTTACAGGTGGATTTGAACCATTCACCTCAAAGCAAGTTCTCCATTATCTTTATCTTCTCATCTGCTTGGTCTATTCAAGTATCACTCTGATTCTCTACAAATTTGTAGATGCTTCTCTTTAAATGTGCCTCAAAGCAGAAGTAAAAACTATAAGCTTCTTTGCCTACTGCCAAATATTTAAAAAAAATGTTTTCCTTTTTTAACACTTCACATCTGTTTCCTGATACAACATCATTTTATTTTAAGAAATGAGGGAATAGGAAAGAAAGAGAGGCTGCATATTTCAGTAACTTAGCTTTTCAGAAGAGGCCACTTGTAACTGAGAAAGAGAGATGTGAACTATACGGTATGTGTCTTTTATTCATGCCTATACAAACTGTTTCTGTTACCTCTTGAGTTTACGAAGTGGTCAGCTAGATGAGGTTTTAAATCAGTAGTTATGTCTTCAGTAGAAGTGTAAAAAGTGTAAAATACCCATGTAGAAAGGGGTTCCTGGGTCAACCACAGGATTGTATTTGGCTCCCTGTCATATTACTCATCTGCAAGGCCTGGCCTGCATATGAATTAAGCAAATACATTGGTAGTTCAGAACCAGAGCTCTTGACCTCTGCTGTCCAGGATTTCCACGGAATTGCTATGATTCCAAATAAGTGTGGCAGAATCTGCTCATAGTTTTTGATGTGCAGTGTGTTAACCAAAAGGTTAAGTAATTGTTTCAGTATTGCCTCAATCCTATTTCTGCTGCAAGCAACTTTTGTATTATCACTTAGAAATCCAAAGGGATTCCTTTTTCTGTTGAACGTCCTTGGATGAAAAGTAAGTTACTCAGCAGATGCAATTCCATTCAGGTGATACTGATTGAAACTACACTGAAAAAAAGTTATATACAGGGTCTGACACATTTTCTAGAATCTCCACTAGTTCATAGGTGACAGCAGTGTACATTCTAGCATTGCTTATCTTCCAAAATCTTATTATCAGCTAGATTGGTTTGTAAGATCATTCAAGAGTGATGAGAAAATCAAGCAGTACTGGCAGCTGTAGTCATGCCCTCGTTGAATCTGTCTGTCACTCATTACTCACTATCCGATGAAGTTTGGATGACCTGCTTGTTTTCTAATATTCATATGTTCTCTATATCTAGGCCTTCTTTGAGTCTGCATTGCTAGAGTCTCTTACCATCTTTTTCTCATCTGACATGGGGGTTTGGTTTTGTTTCTCCTATCTTTTTATCCTGTGTTCCACCTTATTGGGAAGGCAATGGAAGAGGATGAAGTACTATTCAGTCATTTAGATAATAATAATTTTTTATTTAAAAAAAGAAAATTTGATTGAAAATATGTATAGGTACTTTGTTGGTCACAGATTTTTTCTCAGAGTCTCACAATTCTTTGATGTTCCTGTGAGCTGCTAAAGTCATTTGCCATGAGTAGATGAATTTTGTTTCTTACACTGTTTGCCAATGATTTTGGAGAAGCCTTCATTTGTTATTCAAAATTGGGCATCACATAGAAAAGTTTGTGTGTGTGTGTGTCCATCTGTATGTGTCCCTGTGTGTGAATATATGTATTCCTAGTAGCATATAGCCCGTCCGGCTCTGGGAAACTGACTGGATTCCCTTCTGACACGTGCATCACTGACAGAATTGTCAATTATTGACAGCACAGATTCTTAATTGGCAGTGTGTGAGCTGGAAAGAACCCAGGTTTATTAGCAGATTCCAGGTTCAGTCTGCATGTAATTTGCTAACAAAGAACGTACATCACTCTAGGTCGGACTGTCTTTCTGAAAGCTCTACAGTTCTTTCTGTTCCGATCTGCCTTAATTGTGTTTTATTGATAAATGCTGACCATCATGCAGAACAATTTTCAATCCTTCTGTTACAGAGTTTTTCTTATCAAGCCATGAGGAGACTATTAACACTTCTCTGCTGGAAACACATAAAATAATCATGGGAACTGTTTATGTTAATTCAGACTAACTCAGACCTCTTTTTTGTTTCAGAATAATTACTGTTTCAAAATATCAGCATGTGTTAAGAGATCAGGATTAATTTGTAAGAGCTGAATGACAACACTTCCAATGGCTTATTAAACACTAATTAGATTTAAACCGGTGTGACTCTACATACACTTGTGTGCATCAAGAAGTTTAAACATCTGTTTTATAAGTAATGTAGGTTGTAAGGTTACAAAGTTTAATACCACTAGGGGATATCTTATCATATTAGATAACAAGTGATACATTCAGTTCTGTGTTTTCCAGAACCAGCATAAGCAATTTAGTTCTTTTTTTCCAGTGTATTATGTGCTAATTAAACAGTTGGCTTAAATAATATGGGGCTCTACTCATCTGACTGCAGTTTAAATGTTATAAATAACAGGATTTCCTTAAATGTTTGCTTGGAAACTAAGACAAGCTATAGTTCCCCAGTAAAGTGGAAAACAAGGAAGTATAATGCAAGAGAAAAATAATTATTTTAATATTGCAAATGTAGGGATCAAATGTCACTTATTCCTGTGTTGGTAGCGCAAGTCATCAAAAATAATTAGAGAAAGGACAAACAGAACAGAAAAAAAAAAAAATACTAAAATCTGCTGGAAGGTACAGCATTAACCAAAAGTAATAAGATTAAATAATGCCAACTACAAATTGAAGTGTGTAGCATGTGAAAAAATTGTCTGTTAGCTTAGCACTTATAGCATACACTATATTACAAAAACTGAGTTTGTCAAAGATAACACTGAAGACATTACACAGTGAAACATGTTCTGAACTGACTCTGCAAGACAACCCTAGTTAACTGCAGATGCAATGAAAAGTCAAGCAAACAAGAAGCTTCTGAAAGTATATATATTTGCTTAACTCTTTTACAAGTTCTTCAAAGCCAAAAATATTCCATCTCCCTAACAGCAAATACATGCTCATGACCAGAACACTGCCCCTTCCTTTCACAGTTCATGTGAATTTAGCAGATCGGGTGCAAGTTCCAGGTTCTATTTGTGTCTCATTCCCTTGGGTTATTTTTAAAGAGAGAACTATATTCCAGCCCTGCTTTGTTAATAGAGATTGATGTGATATGTTCACCTTTTTAAAAATAATGAGGTTTTTGCCATGATTTCACAGGCTTACACCAATCTGATCACAGCTACCTCTCCCATATCACAGGCCTTGTTCAATGTTTAATCTACCTATTTGCCTTTCCAGTATGCACTATTTTTTTCTATCTGTTTTGTCAGCTAATTTTTTTTACATGTTAAATGGGAAATACATTAGCCACTCCCTGCAGGAGAAAGCTGCTATAGCTACCTGATGATGGGAGACAAACTCAGCAGCTCTCTTTGAAATAGAAATTTCATATGAGAGGCAGATAGACATTAATTTACAATGTTACACTCTTACCAAATGAAAGTGTACTGTCTAGACTGTTCTAAGTACACCTTTCCTCCCATGGCTGGATAGAGAACTACTGGTTACAGGAGAGGTGAAAGTATACTGTTATGAAAATAGTGTGCTATTCTAGGGAAAAAGAACCTTCAAATACCTTTACCACTAATCTGCTATATAAGTGTTTTGAGTTACTTAAAAATGTTGTTTGTTTGTTTGCTTTTTTTGAATAACCTTCATTTGCCTACAGTCTCCAGTAGTAACACATCTTCCCAAGTCTGGATTTGATCTGACATTCACTGATGCATCACCCAACATTTTCTTCTTGAACTTTTAGAATTTAATCTTAGATTTATTGATGTTTGTGGGAGATTTGCCATTAAATTTCCCAAGTCAAGAGTTTACTCTTAAAGATATCAGCTATGCACAAAGTTAAGGGGTAAATTATGGGACAGTATGGATGAAATCTTGGTCTGCTGAAGTCTGTTGGCATTTTGCCTATGACCTCAAGAGAGACAGCACTGCGTATTTTATAAACTGACATGGTCTGCTGTTCTGCACTTAAGTTTGGCATGACAAAGGTGTACATTTTAAAGAAAACTTTTTATTTTATTCAGAATTTAGCTGAGCTTTGTCTCAAACTCATCTGCATACACCAAAAAAGATTTCTATTGTGGCTTAAGTGGCATATTCAGCTTGAAATGTCCCACCAGCATATACGATAAGGGTTTTATTCTAGCATCATACTAAACATAAGCCACTTGAGTTATAATAGCCTTTATGTTTTAGCTCAGTTACTCTGTTGTCATATCATCCTATGTCTCTCCAATGTTATCTTGGAGGTATCTGTCTTCCCTGGAGCTAGACTAGCTTATCTAGGATCACTGAAGCATATTACCACACTCTAATTGTGCCTCTCTGTTTCCAAAATTGTTCATATCACATCTGCGGGGTACGAGACCCCACTGAAGCATACACTAAACCTGGATCCGATATGAGTCAACGTTACATACCTGTTAGATTAGCCAGAACACAGAGAATTTGGTGTGTTTATGGGCCTGCAGGATGGCAAGTAATATCTGATCACTTATCAAGTCAGACAGACACATAGAGATGTGTACCGGGTCTGGCTGAGCCAGAATTGGTTTTCCCCTGTAGCAGCCCTCATGGTGCTGTGTTTTATGTTGGGAGCTGGCAGGGTGTTGATAGCACACTGGTGTTGTGGCTACTGCTGAGTAGTGCTTACACAGCATCAAGGCTCTTTCTGACATTTCCCCCCCCACAGTGGGACGGGGTGGGCAAGATCTTGGGAGGGGACACAACGAGGACAGCTGACCCGAACTGACCAAAGGGATATTCCATACCATATGACGTCTGCTCAGTATAAAGCTGGGAGAAAGGAGGAAGGGGGTGGGGTCACCCTTGGTCCTCCGAGACAACCACTACGCGTATTGGAGCCCTGCTTCCTGAGAAGGCCCGACATCGCCTGTTCATGGGAAGTAGAGAATAAATCTGTTTTCTTTTTTTTGCTTCCGCACGCAGACCTTTGCTTCACTTTGCTTATATTAAAACTGCTGTTGTTTTACCCACAAGGGTTGTTTTGTTTTCCTATCTTATTTTCTTTCCCTTCTCTGCCCTATTGAGAAAAAAAGGGGAAAGGGGGGGGAAGTGATAGAGCGACTTGGTGGGTACCTGGCATTTAGCCAAGGTCAAACCACCACAAGATGATAAGGGACAAGGTTACCCTCTCCAAAAGTTTTGACTGAATCTGAAGCTGTAAAAAGAGTTTGGATGGGCTCCGTCCTGTGTGTCATGTGACTGTTCAACTTTTTAATATACTACCAAGTATACTAAATACAGATTTATCACCTTGTCAAGTCATAGTTACAGACTATCTTGGATAATTGGTGTTGTTTTCCATCAAATCTGTATGGGCAAGGACTGCTGTGTACTTGGGTTTTTGACTGCCTTAAATGTTTGGATCTCATTTTTCTAGATGCCCTTGGGATTACAATATATTTGGTTCCATTTTCCATCCATTAATACTACAGAGTGTTGTGACTGCCAAATTATCCCTTTCCACTAAACACTTCCTCTAAATATTTAATTACAAGTATTCAATGTGTGGGTTTGTGGGCTTTTCAGTTTAAAGAAGTAATTTTTGTGCAATTTAACAAGAGTTTTCAAAGAAAAAATAGATTAATTGCCAATCATTGCTAATAAAGTATGTGTGCATCACTATCAGTAAAATCAATCTAATAAAAAGACAAAAAGTGGTCAGTTTATAAATAGAGACAGAACAAAATCTGTATTCTTTATTCCTGAGAATAAAGTATAACTTCATAAGGTTTCAAATCATATTATATTATAATTTGTACTTTTTCTATTAACTATCCTAAATGTCTGTTAAATAATTATAAAAGTATATGCAAACTCTATATTTATTTAAAAAAAACCCCTAATATTATATGCATAGAATTCCTTGATGTTAGAATATATTCAGCCATCGAAACCAGTAATTAACAAGAAGTGACATTCAGTGGCTTATTGAAAGTAATATTTTTCAAATAACTAAAGAGGACAGAATAAATCATTGGATACAGGATTGTAGTTCTGAATACAATTTTACAGGAATGTAATGAAAGTATCAGTTAATGCCTCAGTCAATAATGATGTGGATTGTAGATTTTAGAAGAAAACTCATCAATATATTTTATGATCTAATGTACAGCTTTACATCTTTCAAGAGATCAAAAAGAAATGGTTGGAACAATGTTTTATTCACAATATAAAACAGAATAGGAGGAGGATTTATGTTTCATAAGAGAAGATTTTCAGCTAATTAATTGTGAATTTTTACAATGCTAAAATTAGTTGGCACTGCATAGTTCTAATTAAATTCATGGCCAACTCAAGTAATTCTAACTAAAGAATCGCGTGATCAAAGTTCACAGCCAAACTCACAGGTTTCCATATATTTTCTGTCTAAGCTTCAACTTTAGGCATAGGCATAAAGTGTGCTGGTATTCTCATGAATCTTTGATGAGAATTTACTTTCCATATATGAGATGTATTTTGACACATGCAGGACTGTATTAAAAAGGCAAAAGGAACTCAGTCAGTATGTAATAGGGATTAAATTGCATGTTTATGTGGCGTGACAGATCACTATAAATAACTCACGTTTTTAGTGATTTCTAGATTTCCTGGTAATTCCAGCCTTTCTTATAATCAACATTACCAATACGCTATTGAATAAGCATGTAATATATCTCATTATCCTATTGACATCCCAACCAATCCTAGTTCTTGGAACTGGCAAGTGAACAAGGAAGTGGTAAGAATGATGGCAATTACAGTACACTGGATTATGATTTACATTGGCTTTATTGTCCTGAAATTTATTTTGGCACTGCATGACTATGTATGGAGACACATGAACATTTAATTTCAGCTAACAGAGCAAAGAAAAGTTGCCATTCAACATGCTGTTTAAAACACATTGTTTAGTGTATGCACTATAGAAGAACCTAAAACTAAAAGCATAATGAGAAGAAACATCACCCTCCTTTTATACATGACAAACTGAAGATCATAAACCTTGAACTGCTTTTCCCAAGGAAAGAAAAAAACACAAAGATTTGCTCAGATTTCTTGGTTTCTAATCCAATGTTTAATAGCAATAATATTTTTTCTACACTGTGAATAAATTATTATAAATCAGTTATGCATTTCAGCACTTCAGAGCACTTCAGGTCATCCTCTGTGCAGAGCAATCTTTAGATAAGAACAGGTTAGCACTTTCTAGACAAAGTTCAGGACTTTTTTTTATTGAAAGATAGGGTGAGATTACTTCTTTCTTTGCAATCAAACCAACCCAAGCTTTTTCTTAGTTTTACATGTTCTGACATGTTGGCCAACAGGAAGAGGAAATGTAAATGAGTGAGAATACTTCCTTTGCATTTCCTTATTCACCTTTTTCAGTAAGAAGAAACAAAACAGCTTTTCAAATTATGAAGAAAAATGCCTTCTATTTTGATAATGGTGAGTGATGATTTTCAGCCACTCACACCGTATACTCCTAATATATTCCTTTCTTTTTAGTCATAAAGAGTGCACCAACAAAGGAAGATGGCATAGATCAAGATAAGGCATTTTGGTCCATTTTCCTCACTGTGATCTTCAGCTTTTAAATGCCAGACTACATGATTTTCTGTCTGCCTTTCATTCTTTGACTCCATAATGCTACTTCAGTAAGAAGAGTTCAAAGTATAGAAGAAATACATTGCACTTTACTTAATTTTTCTTTTATTTTAAGATGTAAGTGCTTCTTCTGGTAGGGAAGGCTGACATTGTGTGTGCCTCATAACTCTGCAGCTTACTGCACTCTCACTTCCCTGCCAGGCTGAGGATCTAGGAAGCCTTCCTCCTTGGGGAAGAAAGCTTTTCCCTTGGAAGTAGTAGTGTCATTTACTTCCAGTTGCATGAGGAATTGTGATCTAGAAATCCATGTTGTTTGGGAAGGCATGACCTCATTACTCCAAGTGACAGCCCTACATGAGCTCTGCCTTTGAATGTGGTGACTGTGACCACCAGCCTCTGCTGTCCCTGAAGGCACTGCACATTTTTGGTGTGTGGCAGTCACCAGCTCCTGTAAAACCAATGTGAGCTGCGAGTTGGGGCTCCCGTCGGCAGGGGCAGGACCTTGTCCAACACCCAACTTGGAGCTGGGCAGCTCCACCACCTGAGGGTGCTATCTACCCCGGCTCTCCATGCCTTGGGGAGACCCCTCAGAGTTCCACTCCTGCAGTGGTAACCTGGAGACCCCTTTCCTTCCCCTTTTTTTCCCTCTGAGGGCTGTTTGATAGCTATGCAGTGCTGGCAGGTGCCCTGCTCACTGCATTTGGATCAAGAACAAACTGATCTGCAGCTGCACTTTGCAGGATCAAACCCATCAATTTGTTCAGAGAATTCGTTGCTTTGCGTTTGTGAATGAATATAACCTCTTGGTTTGGTTTCTATGGTTACTACTGCACTAAGGAAAACAGAAACTGTCTCATTTGTTTATTTATTTCTTATTAAAATGTTGTTTGAACAGCCCAGTCTCTCTCAGTTTTGGCACCATTTTATACCTGTCCTAATTTTCTGTTCTTAGTTTCAGATAGGTACCAGTAAGTTCTGTTTTCATGATTTTGCATAAGCTAAAAGCCTTGTAAGAGAGTTGATCTCTTTAGTGTAGTATTAAGGCATTTGCTAAATTTTTAAACCTAAGGTATTATAACACAGTGTTGTTTTAATTAAATACATGATGTTACAGGCAGTTACATAAGCTCACCTTGTGTCTGTCTGACTTTCCGTATGGCCAATATGTTCTTTTTAACTGTGCAGAAGGGAAACAAAGGAAGAAATAGTACTGTTTCTGTTCATATGTCCTCAGCTTTCCTATCAGTATTTTACTCAATGAAATATGACTGTGAATAGCTATTTCTTGTTTTAGAAAGAAAGCTCTTACTTTATTTGAATTTTGCTTGGAAAAAAGAAAGTTTAATGGTATAAATTGATAGTGACAGTCTTGGACTAATCCTCAGCTTCACAGCTAGGTTTTTACAGCTGACTAATGTCCATCAAGGCCTCATAATTCTCCTGTATATAGAACAGGACACTGGTGTGATTTTTTTTTTTTTTTCCCCCAGGATAAGCAGTCCTTTCCTATTCAATTGTTCTTCACGTGGAAACAGTTCTAAGCCTTTTGTCATCCTTGCCCTCTGAATTTTTCCCATTCCTGCAATATCCTTTCTTTTGGATCAGGGGACTACAGACACACAGTATCAAAGGAGTAGGTTTCTTGGCTTACCATGGATTTATTCAGTAGCATAATTATTCTGTCTTATTTTCTGTTTGTACCTTAAGACTTCTTAATATTCCTAGGTGCTTGTTTTTCATATCTTATAAGCACTATAGCAGATGTTTTCATGCAGCAGACTGTGGTAACACTAAGGTATCATCACTCCTGAATGGCAACTGCCACTTCAGAATCCACCATTTTCTGCACAAATCCAGTTATTTTCTTTCCCTATTTTCATTTCTTGACATTCACCCACTGTGAGTTTCATCTGTCATTTCCCTGTCAAAGTGATAATCTTGTAAGATCCTTCTGCAATTTTTCAGATGTTATCTTCATCTCTGCTACTTACAATGTAACTTTGCATCATCTATAAAACATGTCACCTCATTCTTTTTTCCCATCTCCAGGACTTTGGCTGCATTTTCACTAATCTGTGGAAGTGAAAGCATTTGCTTAGTATGCCAACTCTGTTACATTTCCCATGCTAGCCCACAACAACTGAACAAAACTGTGCAACACATCCTATCGCACTTGAGCAATGTAAAAATTAGACATTAATCTACCTTAGTAAGGAAGACTCCTCTTTAGCCAGAGAGAGCTAAAAACTCCAGAAATCAGCTCAGCTGTAATTTTATACATCTCTCTTTAAGGTTAAAGTTTTCCAATATGTTTTCTGGAAGCACCCGTAATATCCACTGAGAAAGTATGAATACAGGATGCCTAGCTGTTAGAGGGTCACCAGGTGAGATGAATCCTATTTCACCTGGGGTTCCGTGTTTTTTCATTTGTTTGTCTGCAGGATGGCGAGATGTCAGCTTTGGATTCTCTCATGAGATTTTCCCATTGAAAACACTTGGTTTACAGATCTTTGTGGGGTGTTCCTAGTGCATACAAATATTATATTCGTTTCTGCAGACTCCACAGTTTATTTATTAGGCTGCAGTTCGATTTTTAGTGATAAACTGCCTGATGAAATGAATCACAACTTTTCATTATAGGTAGAAGCTAACTCTCATTTAAAGTGTTAAGTGAAGACTAGATCACAATTCACAGGAGAACTGAAGTGAAATATAAAACAATTTATTTTTAAAAACAAGATCAATAAGAATTGCCATTTCAAAGATAAAAATCATCATGTGATCTATCCTTACAATTCTTACTAAACATAAGTCCTACTGTTATTTAAAAGGGCATGATTTAAATTCAGCAACTAGCAAAATGAGAATGTTGAAAAGCTCTAAAGAACTGCTCAGAGCTCCCATAGTTCTAAATTAGTTTTCACCAAGATAGAGGAAAAAAACATACAGTCCTCTTAATGGAGCTTAATTTCTTGTTCAACCAGACTGCTGGCCATTTATCTGGCAGATGGGATGAAGTTGAAAAAAACAACAAAAGACAAGAGAATTTATCAACTATCTATAGTCATAGAGTCAAATCCTTAACTACTATTAAATTGTCATAGTTTCATTTTTTTCTGAGGACTTTCATCAGCATATACCAGATGCAGATCAACCTCCGCCCTTGTAGTTTCAAATTAGTTCTGAAGGCCATTATGTGTTTAGGGTTTTTATTGTCATTCTTAGTTGATATTTTTCTATCTGCTGATGCTCAGTAGATAGGAAATAAAAGACTGTCAGAAGTTAGAGGAAAAAGCAACTCAGACTCAGGTAATATTATCTCTCAGGTACCTTGGAGCTTGAGAAAATAGGTCATTGAAAAATAGTTGCTGAATTCAGAAAACTAGCGATGATGTTAGGGGAGACAAAAACCAATTTTAAATTAGCTTGTTTTCTACTTGTTGACTATCAGCAAAGTCATGACTTAGATGGTGCCTGGTTTTTAGTTGCCTTTAGTCTAAGGATGAAAATAACAGGAGATGTTTCTCCATGTAATGGCTAGCAGCTTCACTGCCAGGGAACTAGGTGAACATCAGGATTCTGAACATGTATTTCAAGAGAAGGCTGGGCAAGTACATGGCAGAGACACCTACTATGGATTACTACGCAGACAAACCACAACTGGATCAAGAAATCCTGAGCAGGGACTGAGCAGAAAATGGTTGGCAGCTGAGCAGCTGCTAGGGAGGAAACATATTTGTATTGTTCTTATTCTTCCTGTGTGTCCATTATGGTCATTGTTAATCTTGTTCTGAACAGTGTGGCCATTTATGCAACTGAAAAATATAATTATAGTAGGAGTAATGGCCAAATGAGCAAATGGGTCCACTGTAAGGTCTTAAGAACATTAGGCCAGAGAGTTAGAGCTCTGGACTCCCTTGTTTAATTCTGAGCTTTCAATATGTTCATGTGCAAATCACTGAAGTGATCTCATGCCTCCATTTTTAAAATAGAAATAACACTTCTGCATGTCATCAAGAGAAGATATAAGAACAGAATTGGAGTACTGCTGCCCATTTATTTATAATGGTATGATGAAGACTGATTATGTTTCTGGGTAGCTTCCATTGCCTGGTTTTGTAGGGGCTGCACACAATTCCATGTTGGTTGAGCAGAACTATACAGGGACATGAGATTTTCCAGGTTTGATTTTTTCTCCTGTCTTATCTTCCCTTTCTGTGCTTCATCCTTACAAGGTAGCACAGCAGTACATTGTTTTCCTAGTGTCTAAAGGATGACTTAGAAAAACTATCAGGGGGAAAACACTTTTAGAAATAGTTTATTAACAAAATCATATTTAAATTGACTTCAACATGGATTTTTCAGTGTCATCAGGGCCAACCAATTGCAATACAATATCACATATCCTGGTGCTGACATCATGAGGTGGACATGAAGTTTTATAGCTGTCTCATATGTCTACTGGTATGATTTATATGCAAAACTGAATCTTGGACAAAAAAATCTATGACAGAAAGGAGGGAGGGCATTCATGAATTGGCCAATCTAGTGGCTAATTCAGAGCAGTAATAGAGCTTCACAGAACTCATCTTTCATATATGTATTTTTGGCAGTCAGTGATAAAGGGCTTCCACGTGGTCTCAGACACTATTAATCATTACCTGAGATGAAAGGGTTGAAAAGACTGGCAGTCTGAAATCTTTTGGAACAGTAATATTTAATTGTTTATGTCCTTCATGAAAAGTTTAACATGACTTATTATCAGAATGCCTGTCCCTCAATTAACCACTGTTTTTTCTGTGATTTTTTTAAAAATCAAATATAGTCAGATGTTTACCTGAGCCTAATATAGTTATTAAATACCATCTAACCTAGTCATTGCCTAAATGACAGCAACAGCCGTACAAGCCTTGCATGAAGATTATATAGAACAGTGTTTGTTTGTAATTGTGTAGCTGTTTTTTATTCCAATTTTTCCTTGACTCCATTTGGGAATGAAATTTTTGTCTGTGCTGAATAGACAAGCAGTCTCTCTCCACTGAAGGAAGCTAGAACTGTAGAGAAAACAGAGGTCTGTTGCACCCAAGAAGTAGAAGCAAGCTTAGCATACTGTTTGCCTTGAAGCAAGGTATAATAAGCCCACTAAACCAGTAAAACCAACAAGACTGAGCAATTTGAAACATTGAAATACCACTATTACCACTTTGTAACATGGATAAGTTTAAATATATAATTAGTAGCCCTAGCCACAAATGGGCAGATGTAGACTTGTGGTATAGTTGCAAAAAACAGGTGCAGAAAAAATGTGCAAGTAGTAAAATCTTCAAGATAAGAATGAAGGATGTGGAGCAGACAAGAATGAGGTCTGTTGAAATTAAAAGCATTCTGCAAAACAAATGGGAAAAATGTCTGATGGGACCCTAATAATTGTGTAGAATAAGAGAAGCCAGAAGTCCTGATACTAGAAATAAGATGCCAAAAGCAGGTGAGACCACCCTGCTTTCTTTTAGAGAAGGTTCAGAGCAGCACAAATCAACAGTGAATGAGAGCAGGACTAAGTCCTGTCAACTAAGGATCGTCATGGACCATACATATCAGTGCTAACTAGAAAAGTGTGGGTTTTGTGACATTGTGTACTCATTGCTATTTTAGGATAGATTTGTTAAGAAATAATTGTTTTGGGTATGTTGTGATAATGATTGATAGTGACTGTCAATGTGTATTCTTACTGAATATTGATACAGTAAAGAGGTTTTGAAGTTTGAAACTGAAGTGATCTGTCAGTCTTTTAAGCGTGCCTATCAGAAACAGCTCTAATTTCCTAATGATATATGGTTCTACATATTCTGTTGTAACAAAGCACTGCTTTTTAATGCAAGTGAAAGCAATGAAACTACATAAGAAATAACAACTACTGACTCCACCAGAGCTGCATCACCTTTTGAGTTGCTTTTCCCATCTCTCCCATCTCTCATTCTCTGTCTCTGACTCTCTTCTCAGAGTCTACTTATCCTATGCTGAAGCGATAAAGGTTATCTAAAGCCCAACAGGTCAAAATGCGGTTTATTTTCTCTTTTATACATTTTGAATGAGATCAAATGTGTATAGCAAAGGTCTGATCACAGGGTCTAAAAGCTTCTGTCAATTAAAAAGAAGCATAAACAATAGGATAGCACAAAATAAAGCCAGGAACAATCTGTTTTGTGAACGGACTCTCCACATCATTTCTTTCTCCGGATTTGAAACATGAGACATTCTATACTGAATACCTACATTCGGATGCTTTAAATTAAGCTGATTTACATAAAATTATCTTGAAATGACATGGGGTAATGTGTCTGTTCTAGTGAACATTTCAGCTATACATTTACAAGCTTGTGAAAGATAGAGATTAAGTCATGAGAATACTATCTAACCCATTCAAGCTATAATAGAAGATCATGATTTACATGTTAAATCCCCTAAACTACATAATGATGCAAAATAGTCCTTTCCACCATCATGCTAATTAAAGTGTCATTGAGGTTAAGAAATGTCCTTTGTACTGTGATGACAGAAGATGCAGGTAAATTGAATTTCCTTTCTGATGGTGCTAGATAAAAGATAGACCACTTGTTATTCCTAGGTGTCATGTAATAACAGGACACAAAAGCCTAGTCTATAATGAACACACTGTCATCAGAGATAGATTTAATCAAAAAGAAGACACAGAAAATTTTTAAAACAGTCATAAGAGACAAAATAAGCTCTCCTCAGTAAAACATTGCAATAAGCATCTAGATTTACACTGCATATATAGACAAACTAACATATGTGTGTGTTTTATTTCATCCTATTTTTCATGCCAAAGCTGTCTCCATGAACAAAATCTGTAGCACTGTAACATCTTAGAAGCAAATATTATTGTACTCTACAGTTCTCAGCTGAAAGAGAATACTATGATTTTGTTGAACTGATCCTCAGAGGTGTTGTTCTTATGACTGAAATATCACTTTTTAAAATGCACATGAATCTAAAAAGTAAGTCCATGAGAGTTTATTTTCAGTTTTATGGAGAGTAATAGGCAAAATAATGGGATGAAAGAAATAAAAGGAAAATACATAAATAAGGATTATTAATGAGATGTAGAGCCCATGTCTCCAGTTCTGAAACATTAAAGGACATCAAACTGATCCCTATATTTTCTACGGCCAAATGGTTATTGACATTGGTAGCAGGGAAGGAAATAATTTCATTGCATAGCTTGCCTTTCTGAAGTGACTTGATAGTTAATTTCTAAGATAACAGAGTTCAGTACTACCAGGTGGCATCACAGAAGAGGGCATTTAAAATCTATTCTCAGCTGCAAAATTACCTTTTTTAACACCATATAATGTAGTGAGTGGAGTGAATGGGCTGGAGAGCTATTTGCTTTCCCTGAAGAATTTTTTACAACAGTCCTTTGCTTTCTTTTTTGTTTTTCTTCACACATGTAAAGCATATGTTAGTTCTTTAACATGAGCTGTTATTTTTTACTTGTATGACAGGGATGCATCCAGTTGCCATCTCTTTGGGGCAAGGACTGTTTTCATACTGTATGTTTGTATGCTAGAACAATAGGATCCTGGAGGAACTATAGTAACACAGATAAATAGACACAGCCCTGCCTTCCCTCCACTTATACTTTCTTTGGGGTTAGCATAAACGTGCATACTGAGGACTCATACCGATACAAAAAGAGATGCAGCTACAAAAGACACTGTCCAGCAATGGGGATATATATCTAAATGCAGATACCAAACATAATCTAGACATCATCTGCACATTGCCACTGTGTAATGTAACTTTTACAGATTCTTCATGCAGCCAGATGGCTGCAAACAAATTGTATGCACTGTTAATACCCTGAGTGGGGAGACTATTTTCAGTCTTATCTTTCCCATCTACAACTTTAGAAACATTTGTGGTGATCTTAATATCTTCAGACCTTCTGCTGGTGCTACAAATTTGGGAAAAAAAATCAAACACTGATTTCATAGACCTTTTTTTAGGATGATTTTTTGCTGTTCTGTAGGTTGAAGAGAATCAAATGAGCTTAAGTACAATACTATATTTCCAAAAAATATTAATTTTCAACTGAAAAACGTAAATAACCTGATGGATGATTCACAGGTTAGATATGAAAATACATTTTGTCAAGATCTGGGAATATGTGTTCCATGAAATGAACGGGTTAGCAAAGATATACGTTAATATATAGTCCACTGAATGGTTGTTTTTCCAAATTTAAAAAAAAATAAAAAAAAGAAACCAGTGGGAAAACTAGTTAACCTTGTTCAGGGATCACAAAATTTAACTATGAAGAATGATTAAAGTTGATAATGTCTGATAGCACAGGTGGGGCTGCCTCTAGATTGAATATGTAACACTGCAACAAGCCCCACTGAGCATCATAAGTGCCCTTTCCTTCATAAGCAAATATGCAGAATTGATCATTGATATTCTGTATTTCACCAACACTTAGGTAAACATTACTAGAGAACTGCATTTTAGTGGTGATGTTTTATTGGACTGGTGTGGTTACCTGCCTTTGAGGACTGGCTGTAAAATCTAAATGTAACACTCAGAGAATAAGGGAATCCTAAACTGTAGTTCTGATGTATTTCTAGAAATGAAGAAAATAAAGTGATATTAACTGATAAATGTAATTAAGATTACATTTATTTATTACATTACATTTATTTATTAGCTTATATATTATATTACATTTATTTATTAGCTTAGCTCCTCCTCTGCAAGCAAACATTCTTTGCAGGTATGGGATGGTAGAAAATTGAAAACCCAGATTTCTCAGTGACTGTCCAAGAAAACCTCCTGTGCCATAAGTATGTATTAGAAATACTTGTTTCTGCATTGTCCAGATCCCCGGAACAGGGGAGGACATGGGCTCACTTAAGACCCTGTGATCCTTGGATTTTTAACAACGTATTTGTGTCACTGGCAATGAGCATGGGTAAGAGCTGCCAGATGGCCCAGGATTGCAGGATAGATGCAGCAGGGTCTAAATGTCACCTTTACAATCCTCCCCTAAATCAACTCTGGTGAATGCTCGGTGGCTGTGAGACTCAGTCCCAATGTAATTTTGCACAGAAAATCTGAAGAGCTGGAAAAGTCTGAAAAGTGAGTCTTGCTAGAAATTATTCTCTATGCATATTTACATAATTCTGTGTCAGAATTCCTTATCTCTATTAATGATTGTAATTAGTCCTTTTTATCAATAATATTCCCCACAGGGAGTGTCCCCAGGTACCTTCTCCAAATTCCAGTGGTTAATGTCTGTTGAAATTTTAGCACCAAATCAGTGATAAGCTATTCAATGTGTTAGAAATTAAAAAGATATTATTTTGGTTAGAATAAAAATGTGTCTATGCTTTCCAAGGTAGCTTTTTTTCAAAAATGCATTATGGGAAGATGATCTTTTTTCAAGAAATTCCTCCCCCCATTAAAAAATATATATTATTGTGTTACAGTGAAGTAATAACATGATGAATCAATGACAAAAGAATTGAAGTCCTTTTCTAGAAAAAAAAATATGGCAGATATTTTTAATTATTTGGAAAAGAAATAAAGAAACTACTGTGATGACACTGTAGTGAATCATGCCCTTTAAGTACTGTCACAAGATATACCCATCAAAGATGAGTGGTATACTTCCATTCTAACATGTAATTTTTCTGTGGAAACTCATGCTTGATGAGAGGTTACTTTTCAGTTATAAATTATGTTAGTTTAATCTTTTGTTGGTTTATTGCTGTGAAATCTGAAGATACATACTGAGTTCTACATTTTATATATGATAAAATTTTAATGCTATGCAATGACACACAGACTAAATAAAAATTTACATTACTCGACCATTAAACTGCATCTCTAATGAGAGACAAAACTGAACTGATCATTAACAACAAAAGCAATAATCCTCAGAGTTTCCAAGAGTCAGAAACCTGGTAGTACCAGGAGTGTCAGATTATCTAGTTCTCAAGAAGATTTATATTTGTACTGGGAGGCATAAAACATGGAAATTATTGGAAAGGACACATTTTCCTGACATTCTCTAGGAGCTCCATTATGCTAAAAGTAATTCATTTTTAGCACTCATCATCTGAAGATGTTGTTCATAAGAAGAGAATATTCATTATTTCCACTAAACTCCAGTAAATGTACATATCCCAGCACATCCACAGTCCCCAAAGAAATTTCTACCATCAAATCTAATTTGGCCAGCCACACAGTCTCAGCAAACAAGGTTAATAAGACATTATAAAAATGCTGATGAGTTGCAAGTGAATCCCAACTTGGCAATCATCACAAAAACTATTACTATTCAAAAATGATACGATGTCAAGTTAAGATCCCTTCTCCCTCTCTTCCACAATTGTCCAGTGTATGAGATCTTTTTCAGAATGAGGAATTTTTAACCCCTATGTCCAGCTCAACATTCTTCTTAGTAACAAAAGCAAGCATTTTGAATAACATTTAGGATCTCCAATTAAATGTTTGTTTTCTCATGGAATTGCTTCAACAGTTAGCATTTTGTTTGTAAACTCAAGGGCAGGAATTCTTCCTATATTAAACAGTAAAAAGTGCAAATCCAAACTATTTCTTTTGATCTTCTAGGCTTTCCTCTTCACTGTTAAGATTTTCAATCAGCATTCAGGATTTTATTATGTTTCTGTCCTTCAAACAGGACATTTAAGATGCTGTCTGTCTACAACAACTTCTTGCTGATGGTGTTTACTTGACAGTAAAGTAATTGAAGATGGATAGACAGGCAGAGGGCACTAGTTTCAAATCTGTCCAAAAAAAAAAAAAGGAACATTCATGAACGAAAACAAAGTTCCAAACGCTCTTTTTACATAAAGCTGTTATGTGACTGCAGCAAGTTCCTCTTTTCTGTTAGTGAAAAGAAAGGATTTAAAAACATGAAGAATCCTTTGTTGCACAGTACATTGCCACAGTTATTGTTACCATTATTTATCTTCTATATAGTCGTGAGCAGAATTTGTAAATAGAGTCTTCTGCCAGGGAAGACCAGGTTGTATTAAGCACTGAACAAGCATATCACAGGAAGCCTACCTCATTCAAATGGCAAAAGAAATGAAGGAGACAAACATGGTCTGCAAAGAAGACCAAATTAGTTGATCAAGAGATTTGGATATATGCAAATTTTAGAGAATCAGGAGTAGCAATTACAAGTTGCCACCTGCTTGATCTTGCAATTCATTTTATGCATTGCAGGATAGGTACATTTTGAAAATTATTTTTTGAAGAGAGTGAATAACAATTACTAGGTGACACATTTTTGGCTATAAAATGCATTTTTACGCAGCAAAGACTGTTTACGAATTTGTGTTTAATTACTAAGATTATTTCAATCAAGACAACTCTCGGAAAAAATGGAAGTAAGTAAAATTGTATTTGCATAACCAACATAAGTTGGTTATTATTTAGCTTTATTATTTGTATTTTATTACGTTTAGTTAATATTTAGTTTTCTTATTTAGTTAACTAAAAATAGTTTTAAATGTAACTAATTTTACTTTTTTTTTATCTGAAAATAATAGGATCCTTGAAAATTAATCAGAATCTTTTGGTTTAGTCAAATTTTATATGATCAAAAGTGAATTTCTTTCAATTTTTTTCCTGGTGGAAAAGCTGAAATGTTGTTTCAGTTTGATCCCAAAAGAATTCAGTCCAAGGTAATTTTCATGTTTAGCTTCACCAGTGAACTAAAGCCAATACTTTATTTCAATCTTTTTTGCACCACTTGCTCTATGAATCTGGTATCCTAGTTATTGCCAGACATTTTGTATCATTAAGTAAAAGTGATTTCTTCTCAGTCTCTTGTGGTTTGTTCAGCTAGCCCAAAGCTGAAAAACTCAGATACATGAATGAATAGTGTATCTCTGAACTATGCCATGTTTCAGAGAAAAGACAGGACAAGATTCAATATCAAATGGAATTAATTCCTTACTTTCCCAAAGTATTGTTGTATAGGATGATTCAGAGTTAGCAAGACAACGAATTCTCTCTCCAAGTAACCAAGTTTCTTACATGATCTTTTCTTGCCCTTCATCTTTTTTCATTTCAGTTTGCATTGACTGATCTTGTGGGACAGAGAAACTGTTCAAGCAGCCAGGGATCAGGTTAGAAAGGACAAAGCCCTGATAGAATTAAATCTGCCCAGGGATGTAAACAGCAGCAAGAAAAGCTTTTATAAGTGTGTCAGTGATAAAAGGAAGACTATGGAACATGTGGGCCCTCTCTGGAGGAAATGGCAGACTTGGTTACCAGTAACATGGAGAAGGCTGAGGTACTCAACGACTTTTTTGCCTCAGTCTTCACTAGCAAGTGCTCCAGCCACACCACCCAAGTTGCAGAAGGCAAAAGCAGGGACTGGGAGAATGAAGAACCGCCCACTGTAGGAGAAGATCAGGTTCGAGACCATGTAAGGAACCTGAAGGTGCACACGTCTGTGGGACCTGATGAATTGCATCCACAGGTCCTGAGGGAACTGGCAGATGAAGTGACTAAGTCACTAGCCATCATATCTGAGAAGCTGTGGCACTCTGGTGAAGATCCCACTGACAGGAAAAGGTTAAACATAGTCCCATTTTTAAAAAGGGGGAAAAAAGGCCTGAGGAAATACAGGCCGGGGGGGGGGAAGAAAAAAGAAAAAAAAGAAAAAAAAGAGGGTTTGGAACTAAATGATCTTTAAGGTCCCTTCCAACCCAAACCTTTCTATGTTTCTACGGTCTTTTTTTAAGGTTTGTCTCTCGATCTGTTTCCTAATATCCCATGAATTTATACTAAAGTCACAAATCAAATACATCTAAATCTTCCTGTCAAGGAAAGATGAATTCATAAAAATGTAATTACATCCAGTGTGAAAAATGCCCCGAAGTACCTTACATCCCTCAAAGCTGAATTTCTGGTTACTGTAGATATTCCTGAACTAGAAAAGAGAATTAAAAAATTACTGTTGATGGTTTTTATGTCATGACATCACAGTGGCCAATTTCTTTGTGTTCACTAAGTAATTTTCAAACACTATGTCTTTTTAATACATGTTATCTACATAACAAAAGGATTTCTCAGTGTAAGTCTGGAAATAGATAATGTAATAATCTGGACAGCAAGAGATTTCATCAGAAACAAGAAATTCTGTGATATCTTAAAGGATCCTATCATTTTTCTTAGCTTTCTTACTGAGAGTTTTTATTCCACAAGAACAATTTTCCTTTGACCCATGAAACTTGTGCTCTTGATGCCTTAACTCCTGGCAGAATCCACTACAAAACAAATTCCACAAAACAGCTTTGACAAATTCAACACAACTGTTGCAGCAACTTTCCACTTAGCTCACTAACAACCTCTTTCTTCATTTGGTTTTGATTTCAATTTCTTTTTAACTTGTACACATCATTCATTAAACACAGTTGTAACTGTAGCAACAATGGTACAGAAGGATGCAAAGACACTGAGAGTCTTTGTGGTATATGCTGGTGTGTTTTTACTAGACTGACCAAGCAACTGTGGTCTGAACAGTAATAGAGCCTGACAATACATTATAAAACAAAGCTTTATTGATGTAGTAAGGAAGAGGAGCAAGAATACACTCATATGGCAGCTCACCTACAGCAAACAAGGATTATAAGCTATGCCATGGCTTTGGTGGGCTGCCAGGGACACTTGATATATGGGTCATCTGGCAGCAACAGCCAGTGATGCAAACACCTTCTGAATGCGGGGAAGAGTCAAGTTGCCCCTTGGGTCCATTAGTGATAGTGTGATATGAGAGAATCATACCCTACATGCATAATGTGGGCAGCATCCTGCCTAGGTTGCCAATGTCGGTCAGGGGGTAGGGTGTCAGCAACCATGCTGGACCTTTCTCAAGGGATAAAAATAATGTGTTTCATAATAACTGAGGATGTGAATTGTGTGACCTGTAGCATTACGACACTTGAACACCTGAGGCTTGATGCCTTTCAAATCTGCCAGCACTGACAGGTCTAAACTCCTGCTGGTGTTCCATGTAGCAGAGAAGGATCAGCTGGCTCCTACTGGGGCAGGTATATATAGTCCTGCAGCTTTCCATCAGTTTAGGTTGATTTTCTACTTAGTGTAGAAAACGGACTTTTAGAGCTTCATATCTTGTCTTCAAGATAATTTCATTCTGGAGAAGCCCATTTCACTAAAAATATGCAAGAGGGCTTCTGCAAGGAAGCTGTAAGAACTAGAATATGTAAGAGCTGGAATACATACACCATGATACTCTGTGCAGAAGTCTGTGCATACATTCTGATATTCTGTCCATGTCATTATAACAATAGATCATAGGAATTCATGTATTAAAATCCTTCTCGAAGGTTCTTATTGTAAGCAAAATCACTGATGTGGACATTATCACGTAACAGTGAAGGTATATGAATTAACTTCTTTAAAATGTTTTTCTGACATTGATCTAATTTGTTATATTGTAGGAATTCTTATACTCCAACCATATGATTCTGGATAGTTCTGTGGAAAAGTCTGTGAACAAGGAGAGACTTCATGAAACTTTTATATTCTAGCCAAGACAGAAATCCAACTTCTAGTGACTTCACTAGTTAAACTCATGATTACTGATGAGTTCAGTATGAGTCTGTGAGAGAGGTCACCTTGGTAACATCATTATGCTTCAGCTGTGAGCAGCACTGTTACTGCTATGGCCAACTCTTATATTTTCTGTTTCCTGTCCAAAATTCTTATTGTCTTTGTCAAATGGAAAACAAAGCCTTTTTATGTAGGTAAAGCAACCAGTGCTTTTGACACAGAATGCAGTTTGCATTGGTACGTGATCATAAAAAATATGCTTTATATGTGTTGCTTCTACTCCAAGACAAAACAGCACATTTCCTGAAGAAATGGGTCTGAGCCCTTCATTTTAGGTCTGGGTTCAGACACTTCAAGTGATTGTACATGCTTTTCAAGTTGATTGCTGCTCTATTCTTGTTCCTATTTTCAAAAGTATAATTCAGAAGATACCAGTATGCAGAAATAAATGTTTGAGGACCAGGAACAAATCCATCTTCTCTTTTGCTAAATGCAAGAGAGTTACTGTCATTTAGAGATTGGAAGGTGATGAAGAACATATTAAAATACGGTCTTGCTGGAAAGATAAGTCTTTCACAGGAGCAAACAGTGTGTGACATTGATAATGATCCTAAATATTAAAATTATATGGCCAAAATAAAATTATAATTCATACAGAAACATCATTAGTGGTTGAACATTCTTTATTCAAGGTAGAAAGCAGCTGCAGGCTAAACTAATTTCTCAATAGTATTGCTTTAATTCTGGAGAAATATCAGTGATACATGGAGTTCTTTATTCATTTTCAACTTGAACATAACTGAGGTCAAAGTTCAGATTTATATGTCCAGCCATAGCTCCATGAAGTCATCAGTCACATTTTTTATTGTTTCTAATGTTTGTAGGCAAAACAGCTGAGAAAATATTTACGTTCTCCTAAATATTAATAACTTCTGTTCACTAAAATTAGACATCTGTTATGTGTGTTATGGTGTCTATATGATAACTTCCAGTCAGTGCTGAGAGAAACCCTGGTATGCTGGGATTTGTTTAAAAAGTTGTGGTGGTTTAATCCCTGCCGGGCTCTGAGACCACGCGGCTGCTGCCCCTCCCCCACAAAGGGAGTGAAATACAAAGCCCCGGGCTGAGATAAGGACAGGTTTAATACAACAGTGCAACAGCAACACAACAAACAACAACAACAACAATAACAGTAATAACAATGAACAGAGCAAAATATCTACCAATACAGCAGTGAGAACAGAGCAAATCCCACAGTACACGTGGTAACCGACTGTCCCGCTTCAGCGCCAGGATGTGACGTCCCCATGGTATCTGAATAACCCGGCTAGAGCTCCCCCCCTACTGCTGGGAAAACTTAACCCTATCCTGGCTAAACCAGACATAATCCACCCCTTTATTCTATACCATGTGCGTCACATCCAGCTGCCATTTAGCAATTAGCATTAACAAAGAAAAATTGACAAAAGCACAGTATAACCCATGGTGTGTTTTCACCCAAAATCAAGTCCCCTTGTGGTACGCATCAGACCTCTCCATCCTTCTGCATCACCCACCAGGTGCACCCAGGTCCTTGAGCAAAAACAGTCCCATGGATGGTTTGCCTTTGCCTGGTGCAGGACTAACCCAGACCATTTTCTCCAGCAGATCCCTCATGCACACCACAGGGACTTTATCCCCATCTACAACACGTGGAAGTTTTGACTGAGCCGGGCCAGCTCGATTGGCAGATCCTCTTGTGTTGACTAACCAGGTGGCCTTTGCTAGATGTGTGTCCCAGTGTTTGAAGGTTCCACCCCCCATTGCTCTCAATGTAGTTTTTAACAGTCCATTGTAGCGCTCGATCTTCCCAGAGGCTGGTGCATGGTAGGGGATGTGGTAGACCCACTCGATGCCATGTTCTTCTGCCCAGGCATCTATGAGGTTATTTCGGAAGTGAGTCCCATTGTCCGACTCAATCCACTCTGGGGTGCCGTGTCGCCACAGGACTCGGTCTTCAAGGCCCAGGATGGTGTTCTGGGCAGTGGCGTGGGACACTGGATAAGTTTTGAGCCATCCAGTGGTTGCTTCCACCATTGTGAGCACGTGGCGCTTGCCTCGGCGGGTCTGTGGCAGTGTGATGTAGTCAATCTGCCAGGCCTCTCCATATTTATATTTCATCCATTGATCTTCATTCCGCTGGGGCTTCACCCGTTTGGCTTGTTTGATTGCAGCACACATCTCACATCCATGGATGATCTCTGCGATGGTGTCAGTGGTGAGGTCCACCCCTCGATCTCGAGCCCACCTGTATGTTGCATCTCCACCTTGGTGGCCCGATATCTCATGGGCCCACCGGGCTATGAACAGTTCACCTTTACACTGCCAGTCCAAGTCCACCTGAGCCACTTCGATCTTAGCAGCCTGGTCCGCCTGCTGGTTGTGTTGCTGTTCATCAGTGGCCCGACTCTTGGGTATATGGGCGTCCACATGGTGTACCTTCACAACGAGGCTCTCCACCTGGGCTGCAATATCCTGCCATACTTCAGCGGCCCAGATGGGTCTGCCCTTGCGTTGCCAGTTGTTCTGTTTCCATTGCTGCAACCACATCCACAGGGCACTTGCCATCACCCACGAGTCAGCGTAGATATAGAGCCTCGGCCACTTTTCTCACTCAGCAATCTCCAAAGCCAATTGGATGGCTTTCACCTCTGCGAACTGGCTCGATTCACCTTGTCCCTCAACAGCTTCAGTGGTTTCTCGTGTGGGATGCCACACCGCAGCCTTCCATCGTCGATGTTTTCCCACAATGTGACAAGACCCATCAGTGAACAGGGCATATTGCTTCTCCTCCTCTGGCATCTCGTTATATGGTGGGGCCTCCTCAGCTTATGATCATTTCCACTAATCCTGGGAGGTCGAGGTTCCCTATTTGAGCCCGTTGTGTTATCCACGCAAGCCATTTACTCCATGTGGCATCTGTTGCATGATGTGTGGAGGGAGCCTTTCCTTTGAACATCCATCCCAGCACCGGCAGTCGGGGTGCCAGAGGGAGCTGTGTCTCAGTGCTGACCACTTCTGAGGCAGCTCGAATTCCTTCATATGCTGCCAGTATCTCCTTCTCAGTCAGTGTATAGTTAGCTTCAGAGCCTTTGTATCCCTGGCTCCAAAAGCCTAGAGGTCGGCCTTGGGATTCCCCATGTGCTCTCTGCCAAAGGCTCCAGGAAGGGCCATTCTCCCCTGCTGCGGTGTAGAGCACGTTCTTAATCTCCTGCCCTGTCCGGACTGGCCCGAGAGCCACTGCCTGGGTAATCTCCTGCTTAATTTTTTCAAAGGCTTGTTGTTGCTCTGGACCCCATTTAAAATCGTTCTTCTTGCGGGTTACATGGTAGAGAGGGCTCACAATCAGGCTGTAGTTTGGGATGTGCATCCTCCAGAACCCCACAGCGCCCAGGAAGGACTGAGTCTCCTTTTTAGTGGTTGGTGGGGCCATGGCTGTTATCTTGTTTATCACCTCCATTGGGATGTGGCGACGCCCATCTTGCCATTTTATTCCTAGGAACTGAATCTCCCTTCCAGGCCCCTTAACTTTCTGTCGCTTGATGGCAAAACCAGCCTTCAGGAGGATTTCAATTATCTTCTTTCCTTTTTCAAAGACTTCCTCAACTGCGTCCCCCCATACAATGATATCGTCAATGAACTGCAGGTGTTCTGGAGCCCCACCTTTCTCCAGTGCAGTATGGACCAGTCTATGGCAAATGGTGGAGCTGTGTTTCCACCCCTGGGGCAATCGATTCCAGGTGTACTGGATACCCCTCCAAGTGAACGCAAACTGTGGCCTGCACTCTGGTGCTATTGGAATGGAGAAAAACACGTTAGCAATGTCAATCATGGCGTACCACTTGGCTGCCTTCGACTCCAGCTCATACTGGAGCTCTAGCATGTCCAGCACTGCAGCACTCATCGCTGGCGTAACTTCATTCAGGCCACGGTAGTCCACGGTCAGTCTCCATTCTCCATTAGGTTTTCTCACTGGCCATATAGGGCTGTTGAAAGGTGAATGAGTCTTGCTGATCACCTTCTGGCTTTCTAGTCGACGGATCAGCTGATGGATGGGGACCAGGGAATCTCGGTTAGTGCGGTACTGCCGCCGGTGCACCATCTTGGTGGCAATTGGCACTCGCTGCTCTTCGACCTTAAGCGACCCCACCACCGAGGGGTCCTCTGAGAGGCCGGGTAAGGTGGACAATTGCTCAATCTCCTCCAGGGCAGTTATACCAAAGGCCCACTGGTACCCTTCTGGGTCTTTAAAGTACCCTCTCCTGAGGTAGTCTATACCTAGGATGCACGGGGCATCTGGGCCAGTCACAATGGGGTGCTTATGCCAGTCCTTCCCAGTTAAGCTTACTTCAGCTTCTAATAGGGTCAGCTGTTGGGATCCCCCTGTCACTCCGTAGATGCAGATGGATTCGACCCCATTGTGGCTTGATGGCATCAGGGTGCACTGTGCGCCAGTGTCTACCAAGGCCTTATATTCTTGTGGGTCTGATGTGCCAGGCCATCGGATCCACACCTTCCAGTAAATCTGATTATCCCTTTCCTCCACCTGGCTGGAGGCAGGGCCCCTCTAATCCTGCTCAGCATCACTCACTTGATCTAAGAGTGACTCCTGCAAGAATGACTTCCTGGTTCCCTCAAGAGGGTCAAGCATACTGTTGGCCATTCTATTCTGTTTGGGGGATTTCCGAGTGGACACTGGAGCTGCATCTCTCTTGGAAGACTCCCCTTTCATGGTGGTCTTCCCTTTCAGCTGCTCTACTCGTGCAGCTAGGGCAGAAGTGGGCTGTCCATGCCACCTTCTCATGTTTTCCCCATGGTCGCGGAGGAAGAACCACAGGGTGCCCCATGGTGTGTGCCTTCCACTGCCCTTCTCTTGGGTGGGGAAGCGCCTGCTTCTAATAGCTGAGACATCGGCCCGTGCAGGTGGAATGTAGGACATGTCCTCTTCCACTTTCTGAAGCCTCTGAGACAGTTCCTCTACAGCTGAAACCCAGGCATGCTGGGAGGAAGGGAAACTTCCCTCATATTGCCGGAGCTGGATAATCACTTCGTCCACTGTCTGAGTCTGGGTGTCTCGCCACCAGGACGCTACTGCTAATGCTTTGGAACGTGCCTCTGGTGCACTTTGCAGGAACTTCAGCCACATCAGCTGTGTGCAAGGGGCCTGATCTGGATCCATGGGTGACCGCTCATCATTCAGATCACCATAAACCACATCAAACACAGCCATTTCCCTGAGGTTTTGAATGCCTTTCTCCATGTCGGTCCACTTGCCTAACTGACATAGAACATCATCCTTGTAGGCGTACCTCTCCCTTACACCGAGCAGGAGTTGCCTCCAAAGGCTGAGGGTTTGAGCCTGTTTCCCTATTGCCTTGTCAATACCAGCCTACTTGGCTAAAGGTCCCAGCTGCTTGGTCTCTCTCCCCTCCAATTCAAATCCAGCAGCTCCACTATCTCAGCATCGGAGCAACCAGGTGCAAATTTGCTCACCTGGAATGCGGCTGAAATCCTTCTGCATATCTCGCAACTCACTGAGGGATAGAGATCGGATGATTACCTCCGGCTCTTCCTCCTGCTCTCGTGATGGGCCTGGTTCATTATCACCTTGTGCACTGTGAGGGGATTTTTTGGTATATTTGGTTTTCCATATCGGGGCAACTGATATTGGCACTGTTTGTCCCTCTGGCCCAGCTGCTGTACCAGTAAGTTCACTTTCAGATTCTGCAGCTCCTTCTCCCCCTCAAGGGCAGTGAACAGTGTTAAAGATGACATGGTAAGCATGGGCAAGACCCCAGCACATCGCAAGGATTTGTGTTTCCTGGGGTTTGTCAGATTGACAGCACACCTTTTCCAAATGCTCCACCAGTTTATCAGGACTCTGCATTTGTTCGGGAGTGAAATCCCAAAGCATTGGGGGTCACCACTGACTCAGGCACTTGCCCATCTTTTCCCACACACCTTGCCATTTATAACTATCTGCCCCCGGGGCAGGTTTCCGGGTGGTGCTATTGTTGGAGAAGTACCGCATGGCCCAAAACAAGATCTGACAGACATTCAGAAAGCATTGTGCCGCGAACACACTGGCCTGGGTGCTCCAGGGATAGCTGAAACTCTCAAAAACCGAGAGAATCTCTTCCCCTGGCTCACCCATAGAGGGGGTGAGACCCCAAACAAAAGACCAGGCAGCAAACAGGTATTGGTTCACCCCCACAAGCAGCGATACGAGCCCATTATAAGCAGACAGTAACCAGTAGAGCAGAACAAGACCCTTGATACATTTTCCACCGAGAACAAACTCCAGCACTGGGAACACACAGTGGATATAAGGATTAATCCATCCCCACCACGCAAGCAAGTTGGTCAGCATTGCAAACGTTTCTTATCAAACAAATGCAAATAAAACCAGAAAAAAATTACACCTAACAGATTGCTCTAAGACACCTTCTCCTTTTGTCCTTATCTCAGCATTCTCTAGCCCCACGTTGGGCGCCAAAGTTGTGGTGGTTTAGCCCCTGCCGGGGTCTGAGACCACACGGCCGCTGCCCCTCCCCCACAAAGGGAGTGAAATACAAAGCCCCGGGCTGAGATAAGGACAGGTTTAATACAACAGTGCAACAGCAACACAACAAACAACAACAACAACAATAACAGTAATAACAATGAACAGAGCAAAATATCTACCAATACAGCAGTGAGAACAGAGCAAATCCCACAGTACACGTGGTAACCGACTGTCCCGCTTCAGCGCCAGGATGTGACGTCCCCATGGTATCTGAATAACCCGGCTAGAGCTCCCCCCTTACTGCTGGGGAAACTTAACCCTATCCTGGCTAAACCAGGACAGAAGTACAAGTGGAAAACAAAGGAAAGATGAATGGTTTATTATTCCATGGCTTCTATATTTAATAGGCATCACTCAATACAGGAAAATACTTCATATTATATAAAATACAAAGACAAGATTATAGCTAAGGTCATACTTCTGGGTGTACAGAGATTTGAGAATAACATATGCTTCTAAAAGGTAGCAGGAATAGAACTGAAAGAAAGTAGCTTTTTTAGCATCCTTAACATGCAGCATTTTCATTCTATACTATACTTCAGACACCTATGCACCTCACTGGTTTGTATTGTCACAGGAGATTAGCATCAGCTAAGGTACATTACTTGATTTTTGTCAGACACAAAAAAGTAGTATGAGAGCTGCCGGAACATTATAGAATGTGCAGAGTTATACAGAGCAGTCACTATTTCCCCTATCCTTTCACTGGTGGCAAAATAACAAGATTTTTAATTACTACAGACCAAAAGTTGTATATAAAAAGTGATCTTTTCATAGTCTGGGTTTTAACAAGCACATTTTTCAATTGTTGTATCTTGGATGATGGCATCATAAAGGCATTTTCAGTTGCATTTTATTTACTTCTTGCTGGTTTGTTTCTGGTTCTGTTTTACATTCCACAGATATATCTATCCAGAATTTTAAGTGACTGTTTTTCTTTTTTCCACCAGAAATCACAAGGATGTGATTTATGAGCAGAACACAGATAACAAAGTAAACTGCCTTCTCAAAGAAGATTAGTTTATTGGTTAAATAACAAGCACCAAGCTCAATTGGCATAGTAAATAACAATTATTTCAGGTATGTCTTAAACTAGCTAACTAATTAAATAAATAAATAAAATCCAAACCAGGCCTTGGCAAATAATCAGTAAAATGGCAATGTTTGAAAATGGGCTGATAAAGAATTGAAGCATTTGTTTAGAAAAATCTGAACATTTTTTTTTTTCCTGTGATAAATATGTTTCATACTGAGAATACTGATAATACGGATACATTTACAGTTTTCAAACTTTGCCAGTGAGGAAACAACAGGAGTGCTAAAATCATTATTGCCATTATTTAGATCATGATCCTGCTTCTTCAGATTCTAGTTTCGCCAATGAGAATTATTCTACAGAATAGCTGATACGTGGGTCTTGGGCACTGAAAAAGGAAACTGCAAATTTACCTTTGTAGAAATAAATTTTCATGTTTATGAAAATTCAAGGCCAGAATGAAAGACCATGCAACATTTCATGACTCCAAAAAATATTTTTTTCCTTGATTAAACTGGTTTTGAGATTTTTTTTCCTCTTTTTGCATGCAGAAGATGAAAAATGCATAGAAAAGTCAGTACTGATTAATATGTCTTGTGCCACAGTTGTAGTCTTCCATACCTATACTCTTCTTAATGAAACTGCTTCAATCTCATTAGATTCTTGTATTTCATATGTAACTCCTATATAAAAAGGTAGAATGACAGAGCAAATAGGCAGATATCTCTCATTCTATTTCAACCTCCATTCCCTTCTCACTAAAAAGAAAATCTTGAGTTTCCCAAAAATCACAAAACATGAAGCAGAATAATGAAACACAGATGAAAACTAAAGGTCAACTCTCTCTAAAGAACCAAACTAACTAATGATAAAATGCCATTGAATTACAATTTGGATAGGAGAGGCAGAGGTTGAATCTGAGTAGTTCAAAACCGATGAACAGAGGTTGGGTTTCTTAGGTGATAAGCTCGGCTGGTGTTAGATTTTTCAGTACACAGCAGAAAAGGGACCCAAACCTGCAGACAGCAAGTCCTAAATATTTAGAATGGCTATTGTATTAGGAACCAATTTGTCCTCTTTAGGAACAAAAGAAATGACAAAAACTAAAAATAAAATTGTTGGATGTTCTTTTGTTTCTTTACATGGAGAGGAAAAGAAAGGATCTGGTAACTGTAATAACATGTAGTTTGGTAACAAACATAAAATACAGTGACTGCAGGCAGAACGTGTGTTTGTGTGTAGGAAACAAAAAAGAACAGGGAGAAACATCTGTGGAGAGTAATGGAACTACAATAAAGGTGATCTACAGTAAGTCATCAGAGAAATAGAAGAGAGCTCAGAGCACCCCTGTGCTGGAAAACTAGGGAAAGATCAGTGGAAAAAGAACAGGTGACCTGGAGAAAAAAAAATACAGGGAAGGACTAGGAGCAGAAAACATTGTGAAATGAATCAAACAGATAGAAGTGGGGAAAAACTACCGAATAATAATCTCTTGAGAAGTAATATTTAGGGCTGAGAGGCTGGAGGGAAATGAAGACAAGGGTCAAAACAAAGGAAAATAATAAAATGTAGGTGGAAAAAGGGTTAGCGTTGTGGTTTAACCCCAGCTGGCAACTAAGCACCACACAGCTGCTCGCTCACTCCCCCTTAGTGGGATGGGGGAGGGAATCACAAGAGGAAAAGTGAGAAAACTCGTGAGTTGAGATAAAGACAGCTTAATATGTAAAACAAAAGCTGTGCACGCAAGCAAAGCAAAACAAGGCATTCATTCACCATTTCCCATGGGCAGGCAGGTGCTCAGCCATCTCCAGGACAGCAGGGCTCCATCATGCATAACGGTGACTTGAGAAGACAAACACCATCACTTTGAACATCCCCCCATTCCTTCTTCTTCCCCCAACTTTATATGCTGAGCATGACATCTTTTGTTATGGGAGCTCCCTTTGGTCAGTTGGGGTCAACTGTCCCGGCTGTGTCCCCTCCCAACTTCTTGTGCACCCCCAGCCTACTCGCTGGTGGGGTGGGGTGAGAAGCAGAAAAGGCCTTGACTCTGTGTAAGCACTGCTCAGCAGTAACTAAAACATCCCTGTGTTATCAACACTATTTTCAGCACAAATCCAAAACATAGCTCCGTTCTAGCTACTATGAAGAAATTTAACTCTATCCCAGACAAAACCTGCACAGATGGGGAAAAGAATGATGAAAAACAGGCAAAAAGAGAAAAGATGCTGGAAAGAACTCAAATATCCCAAATGCACAAAATTAAAAGTAATGTTTTAATGATTTGGTATAAATTACTTTTGAAACACTAGAGCAATCATTAACTGGTCACATTTTTGCTGGATGATGAGGAAGGTTTTAAAAACCACATGTGGCTTTAAAACTACTTTTAATACATAGCATCCCTTTTGGAGATAAAGAGTTGGAAAACATATGTAGTATCAATACATAGCACAATTGGTTAATTGTGTGAAAATAGAAGTGGATTTTTTTTTTTTTTTACAGAAAAGGCAGCTGAGTATCTTACTGCTATTGGCTTTCAAAGTATGTAAGACACCTAACCGTCATTAGAGCATTTTAAAATTCTTACCAGAAAACAGATCTTAAGCTTTCATTCTTTCAGAATCGTTAGCATTTTATGGATAGATAAAATGAGTGTGGCAAGTGAGAATAACCACTGATACTGCAAAACTTCATATTATCACGCTTCTGATTATCCTTAAGAACACCAAGCAATTTACAGCTGTCCTAATCACAAAAAGATCTTTGCCCTAGAATTTTGGCCATCTGTGATTTTAATTTTAACTCTGTCTCCATGTCTTGTCTTTGAATTAAAGAGTATAGTTCAGTAAATCATCCTTCAGAATGATGACTGCCAAAGCATCTTCATTCCATTGTTGACAAGCTGAAACATTTTAGAAATATAATCTTCAAAATTTCTGAATGCTCTGGCATGTTTATGCTTTGTCTTGTATATATACTTAAGAAGAAAAAGAAGTTTTCTTGCTGTCTTTGGAGGTCGATGGGGCCAGAAAGGGTCTTAGAAACAAGAATAAAGAAAAATCAGAGCAAATACATATTTTTAAAATTTGGCAAAATTGAAATAAGTAAAAAATGTACTTTTTTGACACCCAAGTAGATGGTTGTCTCCATTGAAATCCATCTTGAGTTTTCAGGAAATCTCTGCTCTTCTTATTTGTATCCTCAGAATACAAAAGCTAAAATGTCATGGAAAAAATAAAATCTTCTAAGTCTAACCTGAATACGGAAAAGCGAGAGGGAGAAAAGAGAAAAACATCTTGATTGTGCTTATATGAATGTACATCTTCAAGAATGATCAAGCATTACTTTCATTTGTAGCAGAAAAGCAGTCATCCATACTAAAGATATAAAAATGTATAGACATAAAGACAAGAAATCAGTAAAATTCAGCACTTTATTGCAAAAGCTTGATTAATTCTTATCATCAGGGATTCTTCAGGCTCTGCATCATTTTGCAGATCTACTTCAACACCTCGAGGTGGACAGGATTTTACTTTGCTCTGATGATTGAACCACATACAGTCCTGAATTCTCTGATGTTTCTCACCATTGTGATTATGACTCTTGTGATACTTGATCTTTAATTTAAAGGTCCAGCTCCTGGAGATATAAGAATGGATCTTAGTTTTCACAAGGGAAAAAAAGAAAGGTTAAGAGGGAAACAGCAAACCTAGAAACTGTCACAATTATAACAGCTGAGCTAAACATGCTGAGAGCAGAAGTAAGTTTATATTCTACAAATGGGACTAAATATTGCTATTTTGTCATGAGTATGTGGTTTGCCACAACTGGAGTCATTAAAGGGACCTGTTTGTTACAGCATTTAAAGTGTCATGTAATCAAGATGACTGTGAAACTGCAGAGGTATGTACCTGGACAGGCTGAATGCAATGCAAAGCAGCACAATGCAGAACAGTCAGGGAGGAAGTGACTGTAGTGGCATAATCAGCCTGAAACTCATAGCAGAATGACCTATTCCAGAGGGCAGTTATGTCACTTCCAAAGTGAATGAATTAAAACAGAATTAGGTACTGCGTAGAGAAAGAAGTTTTATGAGTGGATGTGAGGTATTTCATTATAGAAAAACAGTTCATATGGAGACAGTGGCCGTGTATAGCACTCTATTAATGTCATTAGCTGTTACCCAGTTTCTGGTGAAACTTAGTCTTACCATTGCTTTTCATCTTCACAGAACCTCAGTTCCTGCTTGGTAAAAAAACCCCTCCATTTTCACTTCAGGGTAGGAATAGCAGAACATTAAAAAATTATTTGGGATAATTTAAATTTATTTAGTAGATATTTCATCTGCACAAAGATGCTAGTAACAAAATTCTATAGTTTCCAAGGATCTTACTCTGCCACCTTCACTCACTGAAGATAAGCAAGTAAACTGGAAGAATAAGACTTTTGGAAACAATGACTAAACCATTTTTCATGCAGAAGTACTAGAAGACAGCAGTCACAGGTAAATGATTGCTAACAAACATGGTACCCAACTGTACTAAAGTAAGAATATTATATGATTAGTCCACAGCAACACTCTAGAAAACATGTTATTTCCCTTTCCACATTGACTTAACCGTTCCACAAGCCACAAGCATTCAAAGGGTATAAAGAAATAAGAAGCAATAAATACTCAGTTCTTGCTTGTACCTGCTAGAACAAAGAACAATAAACAATCAGTATTATCTATCCTGTGTTTGGTTTAGCCTGAATTCAGAGTTTCATCTTTATTTCTTAGAAAGTTCAGAGAAATGATAAGTCTTCTGAGCATTCTAAGCTCAGTTTTTAATTAACAGATCACACTTAAGGGTTTTACCTGAGTACTTTACAAAATGAATACAGTCATCCAAAACATTTAGACAATGAAATTACATTCAATTTCCCTTCTGTATTTTGAACTTTTACATTTGAACTACATTTTATGCTTCTTCACAGGATTTTAATCACTTGTGTTGCACATCTTATCAACATGTTACAGGATTCTGTTTTCCCATGAGTGGGAGATTAGAAAAGACAGTGAGATAATTCCACTGAAGTTATATAGGGTTCAATGGGTAATTAATGATATACACCAAAAGGAAGAGCATAAAAATATTCAGAGCAAACTAGTTAGACAAGACAGAGCACTTGGATGAGAACATACATGTAACCATCATAATCATCATTCCTATGTATTTCACATGAATTAGTTGCTGAAAGATCAGAGGATGACTTCTAAGCCTTAATTTTAGCACCTTTTCCCCTTTTTTTGGGGGTGGTGATGTAATTGTGGACATTTCTGATGAGGCAAAGCCAGATCAGATGAAACTGTCACTCAGCTTTCCCCTGAGTATGCAGGAGTGAATAGTGAAGGTACCCAGAATTCTGAGCAATATTGTAGCAACTTAATTTTCATTATCTTAAACAAAAAAAATGAGAGAGAAAAAAGTCTCCCAAGATTTTAGAGGTAATCACTTTACATGAAACGTTCATATTTATTGACTACCATAATTAGAAGTACTTTGTAATTTATAAAGGAGGCATAAGGAAGGAAATTAGCGATGATTTCAGTGTTCTTATGGAATGAAAACCCAATGGCCTTGCTGAGAAATAAACCCAGCTGTGTTGTTTCATGAATTCTGGGTTGGGAAACTTTAAGAGAATTCTCTTTCATGCTGTATTGATTTTTTTATAAATGTCACCCCAGTTTAGAGAGACTCACTTCTTTGAAAGAAAATGCAAGTGCAAAGCTCATGTCAGGAAGTGTATCTTTTCCACATAAATGGAAATCTCAATTTAGCTTTTTTTTTGTTGTTGTTGTTGTTGTTAATATGTTTGCCAAAAGAAAAGCATAAAGAACAGTAAGAAAAAAGCCCTCATATTTAATTTTTTAAAATGATCACACTTGCTTAGTCATGCCTTCCTCACTATGAAGTGAGTCAGAAAGCAACTAGCACTTTAAAGTGAAGTCCACAATTAATGACATCTGTTTTCAGGAGATCCACCTTACTCCACAGCTTTGTCTAGCTGCTTTATAAATGCTTTTTCAACAAAAATTCCCTTCCCAAGCCATATGTGTATCTTCTTCTTATGGCCAGTATTAAATTCAAGATAAAGGAGAGTGAAATGTGACTATTTAGAAGGGGGAGGTTAATCTTTGGTTGGATGTCTTGTGATTACAGCACAAAAAAAAAAAAAAAAAAAAAAAAAAAAAAAAAAAAAAAAAAAGGGTTAGCTCTATTAGCTTTTCATGTGAGATATTTCTCCCTAGTGGCTTAGAAATTATGTAGGGAAGGGCTGCTTTCTACCTTTCTTGAAAAAGCATTATTGCCCAGCATAGAAGGGAATGAACAAGAATCGTAAATTTGTCTCTTTAATTTCATGATTACATGGAAGAACTGTCATAGGACTGTTTCTGAACTTTTTAGAGTAATATAAAAGAAATCTCTAGATATTACAGTGCTTTCTAGTCTAAGGACCAGGCATGTAAAGGTTAAGAACTTCGATTTAAATGATGTGGTAGCTCTAGCCCTTAGGGAAATGTATGACAGAAGAGAGACTGGAACACAGCTTTTCTGAATTGCAAGTTAATGCTATAACCCACTGCATCATCTTTCTTATTTTCACTCCTGCATGATTAAGAAATTGTTTTTTAACATGCCTGCATACCTATTAAATCATGCATACATCTGATGTTGGGTAGTTGTGTCTTCTGCTTAGGCCAGTGAGAACACAGATACTTTAGACTGATAAGGCTTTTTAAAGGTAATTTTTTCAAAGGATTATCTAAAACCTTTAAAAGTCTTGCCTTCAGAACTTTTCTCAATTGGGCTCTCATTGGCTGAGAAATCATGTCACAGAATTTTACTGGATACCTTAAAATTCTAATTTTATCTATCATCTATTGTCTTTGCATTTAAATCCACATTGAAGACAATTAGCTCTTGATTATGGCTTGGTTAGTGATCCTGATCTGAGTGGGAAATTTCTAATATATGGTAATTTTTGCTATTACTCCTCAGTCTAACAGCTCATTGTGACATACTGTTATGAAGGCTTATTAAAAACATGTGTTAAAGTATGAATAAATGAAATTAAATAATTATAAAATACTATTGTTTAAGTCAGTATGACTAATGTTCCCACTGTACAATGTGTAATCTTTGCATATAAACACATGCCACACACAGGACACTTTTGCACATTTCAACATACATTTTCGTATATATATATGTGTGTAAACTTAATCACATTACATTATTGCAATTAAAGATAATAACTAACTTTTATACTAAAAATAATATCCCTATTTCCCTTGTCTACCATTCTTGATAGAGAGATATAGACTAAAAGACATCTAGGAATACCACTCTTAAGTGTCAGTCTTAATTTTTTCTTCCAATCTTTTATGTCTTGATATGTTTATTATCTCTGTTAATAAGAATTCATGTCTTTTTAGACTAGGAACTGCTTACAAGAGGTGTTACCTGCATACTTTCAAAGCATTCCTTCATTGAATTTCTGCAGCAGAGTTTTGTATTTATGGAATACTTGAGCTACAGGCCAAGAACTTAATTTGAGGAATGCCTATTGCTGCTGTTTATTCTAGAGTGCTTAGAGCACTCATTTAAAATAATAATTGAAGTGATTCATGATGACTTTGCTTTGGAAGAATTTGAGGGATTCTTCCCTCATGTATTTTATGACACTTTTTTTAGCATTTTAAGTTTTAAGATACAATGTGCACATTTTCTCAGGAACGAATAAGTCTCAAGCCTGCAATATCAGGCATGTGAGCAATAATCCAAAATGGAAGGAATCAAACACGTAACACTATTCACAGAGGACAACACAAAAAAACCTGAGACCTCAGAAAGTAGATTTAGAAGACAACAAGTTTCTGCAATGGGAAGAAAGGAAGGAAAAAAATAGCACTTTAACCCAGCCCCCATTTGAACCCTTTATAATACCCTCCTATCACTGCAATGTTATCTGGCACTTGAGATCAAATCATGGCATTTTAGTTTTCATTTTGGCAAAATAAAGGTTGTTTGAGCTGGAGGGACCTGAGTAAATCCTCACATGCAGGCTGCTGTGGTAGATCCATAACCTCAGATATCAAGTATCTCTATCTGGTCCCATCTGATCAGGAGAAACACCAAAAAATATCCATGAATGGTGTACATATACACTGGATGCACTTCAACAGCATTTTTTTTTTTTTTTGGACCTATTTTCAGACTGACCTTGTAACATCTTTGTAAGCAATACTTCCACTTTCTACCAGTGGAGGAAAGTTGTGTGTGGATTAAGTATAGAGGCACATAGGCATCCCAGCTTCCTGCTCCATACCTAGGCTGCTCTTGGTGCAGGTAGAGCACTTTTGATATGCTTTCCTGGGATGTGTAACTAGCTTATATTACAAAGAATGATGGGAAATTTGTAAATCAGTAGTAAAAGTAGAGGTAACTTTCTGAAATTCAAAACTGGCTATCAGTCTCACAGAGTCATTATTTTAGCACTTTAGCACTATTTCTCAGTTTTATCTATGAATCCTATATATCACATTGTAGCATACCATATCTGGAATACTAATATAAATTACCCTATTTTCTTTTTACTGTTCTGCAAATGGTTTCTAAAATTCTACTTATAGCTTGTCGTTAATTACAAGGAATCTGTGAACTGGCTCACATTCCAGGAGATATGTAGTTTTTGTGCTTTAATAATTTTTAAATCCTCCTTTTTCTCAGCTCGATATGGTCATGCTGCTTTAAGGGAGGATCAATCTATTTTCCAGATCAAAAATCAAAAAAGGGAAATAACACCAAGACACCAAGGAGACTTCTTATATGAAGAGACATTTTAGGCACTTTAGATTTATTTATTAGCAGGAAAGACAATATTACCAAAATGAAAAGCAGAATGACCCAGAAGTATTTCCTTACGGCAACAGACACCTATCCTTCCTTTCTGAAAATTCTTCATCTAATATGTCAGTTTTGGACTAAACATCATGATCATAATCAAAGTGGAGAGTGAAATTACTGCTTGAGGACACACCAGGAAACCTCTGCTGGAGATTTCCACATTAGCTCCAAACTCACGGACCCTTTTGTGAGCCTTGAGCAGACTTGGAAATGAATGTTGGGGTCTAATGGCCTCGTGTATTGTTTCATCACAAATACACATAAATTAGAATATTAACACTATCCTGGGAATATGTAATCTGCCTACAAAATTCCTCAAGTCTGTGCAACCATTACAGAAATTTCTGAAGGTATGCCTCCACTGACAGCGCAGAAGAATTCAGAGGATGCAAACCCCCTTCCTTTTTATGGATACAGAGCAGGGTAACTATCTGGGTCTCATCCTGACATGAAGTCACAAGTAGCCAAGCTACGCTCTCAGATCTAGGAACTGAGGGAAATTTTTTTGGTCCCACCTTGTAACTTCATGTTATTTTAAAGTAACTCCAGGTTGCAAAAGGAAATAGTTCCCAAGTAGAAAATTATGTTAGCAAAACCTGAAATCATGCCTAAAGTATTCTTTCTTCCATTTTTACTCTGTCGAGATTAATGTACACATGGCTGAATATGGTGCTGATGTATGAGAAAACAAGAGTAAAGGTCATAGCAGTTTGGTCAGATGAAAAGCAACAAGAGTGTTTGCCATAATCTTTTTCTTGTCCAGTTTCTGAGAAATGTTTAGAAAGAGTTCAAAAGAAGTAATTGATACAAAAATAAAAATTTCATTTTAAACATATACTGAACCAGAATTATTTTAATATTCCTCTATTAACAGGACACTCTTTTGTCAGCTTTACCGAATGGCAATATGATGGATATGAGTGTTTTATATTTATATGAGGATGTCGTGGTTGTTGCCCAGAGGACAACTGGTCACCATGCAGGCACTCACTCAGGAATGGGAAGAAGAAAATAAAGCAAAAGGCTTGGGAACTGAGATAAGATCAGTCACACCACTCCTTCCTCCTCAGGAGGAGGACTCCTCACACTCTTCCCCTGGTCCGATGTGGTGTCCCTCTGATGGGAGACAGTCCACCACAACTTTTTCCAACGTGAGTCCTTCCCGCGGGCTGCAGCATTTCCCAAGTTGCTCCTGCATGGGTCCCCTCCTCATGTTGCAGTCCTCCCAGTGCCAAACTACAACAGCAGGGGCTACTTTCCACAGAGTCTCAGCCTTCTTTGGGTGCAGCCACCTGTGCCAGTGTGGGGTCCTCCACAGGCTGCAGGTGGGCATCTGCTCCACCATGGACCTCCATGGGTGGCAGGGGTGACAGCCTGCCCTCTCACCGTGGGCTGCAATGGAATGTCTGCTCTGGCACACCTCCACTCCCCCACCCTCCCTCCTTTCTTCCACTGACCTCGGTGTTTGCATAAGTGTCCTCCCCCCAACTCCTCCTCACAATTCCAACTCCTCCTTCCAGGATTCCCTTCTTAAATATATTTTTGCAGAGGCACAGACACGACCGCTAATTGTCTTGGCCTTGGCCAGAGGTGGGTCCGACTTAGAGCCGGGGCAGCTTTGAGAAGCTTCTCACAGGGGGCCACTACTGTAGCCCCTCCCTTGCTACGAAAAACACCCTCCACACACACAAACCCAGCACAGAGGAATTAACCTCTGTCTCTTTGATATATGTTTCTACAATGTTCTCAGTGTCACCCACTGAACTTAAACCAGAATCTGGATACAGATACATCCACTGAGTTCTCAGCAGGTGCTGAGGTTAAATATATCTCAATCAGTCTAAAATGACACAAGCCTGTTCTGGCATTTCTTGGTTTTTCTTTGACAACATTAATTTCTGATCTGGCTTAGTATGCACAACTTCCTTCAAACCCACCCCTTCGTAACTGTGCCACCAGAATCAGATGACTCTCTTCTTCGAGCTCTGTTCCTTTCAGCATGTACAGTGATGAATCATTCCTTCAAACCAAATGGAGTTGTATCCATTTGAAATTCCTGTAATTATGATTAGAATCAGCTCCTAAACTGGAAACCCTTTGGGAACTTTTACTGCCCCTCGACCCCCCCTCCCACACACATGCAGTCTGGTTTTTAAAAAAGGTGTTAAGAGACCTGCCAATCACCTGACATTCCTTTATGCTCTCAGTATGGTACAATCTGCTACACAGCTCCATTGAGGTCTCCTGGATGTGTTAATGTCAAACTTGCTATGGCAAACAACAGATGTGTGGACAGCAAAACTTGTACTAAGTGCCTTGGTGACTTACTTGGCACAGTATGAAGCATGTAGTACAAATATTGCTGTTCAGTTAAGTCAACATGTGCCCAGTGCAGAAGGATGAATTCAGATGTTGCTTTCAGAAAAAGAAATATTTATCCAACTGCTGCTGCATCTACAGAGCCCTATCTTTCCTCCTCCAAAATAATAAAATGACATGGTTGTACACATGGATGCAGACACACACACAAGCACCAGGGAGGAACACAGCTACATCCATTTGAACAGAAACAGGAAAAAGGTATTGATTTAAAAGCACCATCAAGTTGGGAGGCTGAGTTTAGAGACTCCTTCTTTTCGATATCATTTACTGCACCTTAACTAATCTCATTTACATGAAGCCGCAAGAAGATTTTCCAACTTTCAGTTTATTTTTAGAGTGATATTTTTAGAGTGATACAGAATTTTTGGTTAGAAATCATGGATATCGTACCTGTGCTTTAATAAAATAGCACTGGAAAAACAAGGAGATAAAATTGGTCCTTTTTGCTTCACAAACAGAGCTGTTTCATTTATACTTTCCTTTATTTGTATTTAAATATGCCCGTTCTCATAACAGTATTTTTAAAACATATTTTAGAGAGTAAGCAGTGCTTGCAGCTGGAACTTATTAGCACTTTTTTCAAGATATCTTTTATTTTGCACCAGATTTAGATGAGGTCAGAGTACAACCTATTTCCAATGTCATATTTGAAATAACATTGTGATTACTTTGCATTGTGTATATACATCTTTGCAGTGGACCACCTGATTTAAAAAAAACCAATACTTTTTCTCCCAGAGTTTTACTTCAGTGTCATAGTGTAACTTCATAAATGTACTATCATAAGCAAATTGACAGAGGAAGGAGAACTCAACTAGAGTCAACTGCATTCATTCTGCTAAGGCACAGAGAAAACACGTGGCCCATACAACTTGCAGGACACATTGGGAATGAATGCCTCTTTCATATTATACCTACACAAGGACATCTAAGACTCTTACCAGCTGCAGTCAGAGATAGATCAAGAACTGTTGGGTACAGCTAAACTTAAACAAGATAGAGGTAATAAAGACAATTGAAACTACTCATACAGCCTACTCCCTTGATATCATGTTCACTAGAAGTTGGTCTTTCCTCAAGCAAATGAATCAGTACATAAACTTGTGCTTGTTGTTGGGTGCCTGAAACATTAATTTTAACTCAATTTCATTTTACATAGGACAGAAACTCTTGACTTTTACAAGCAGGTTTGTCTGGATCACAGTGATCCATAGAATCATACTCTCTCAAAATGTTCACTGCAGTGTATCTTGGCTAACAATATGAAATGAAACTACAAAATACATCTTTGCATTGACAGTATAATTATGCTATTTGCTCGCTGTTTAAGCTTGACGTTCAGACTATTCCTGGATAGCAATTTTGGCTGAACCTAGATTAGAAATTTGTTCCCACAAGAAACAATTTAGAGATCTGTAATGTAAATATTAAGGCTGATATTAAATATGAATGGAAATAAACATGTGTGAAAGAACCTGAGAAAGAACAGGGCAAGGGTTTTAAAGAATGAATAAAATTAACTACCAAGGACAAAATTGACAGCAATAAAATCAGTCAACATTGCAGATGTGTTTTTCATATCAAGATCAAAATGCTTAAGCAACAACTAAGTCACAGTATAGACAATTCTTCAGCAGAAAACCAAGACTGTGGTAACGAGAGGTGACACACATTGCACATGCTGCTTTTCTTCCTGTCATCACAACAGGAAGGTGCACTCTAGTCAGAACAAGGGAAAAAAAATGGTGGGCAGTAACCTTGCCTGGTGTTTATGAAGTGTGCAGTAACCAAGATTCTGAGGCAAGAGATCAAAGAATAGTAACTGTTAACTCCTAAAAAGCAGAAATGCCCTATACAAATAACAGTTCACTATCACCAATCAAGAAGAGCCCAAAGACATAGTTGTGTATAGTGAAGACACATACCATGATGGGTCTTACTTAAAGTACAGACTAAGGAGATAATATCTGTAACTGGCATACTTCATCCTCCATGTACAATCCTCCATGCACATCCTCCATGTGCAAATAATCACGGCCTGGCCACATATACATACATATAATGGTACTTGTGAGTATGGGAGAATAAGAAAATTAAATGTAGAACAGAGTATGTATGAGTGACTGAAAACAGTTTAGCTTAAAATAATTATCACTCTCCCTTCATTTGGGATCTCACACTGAATGCAGTAAGAATGACCACAACCTTCATTGCTTTGGAAGATAATAGTTTATCTTCCACTTTAGATTTACTTGAGTAAAATTTTATGAAATAGGTGGGTAGAACCATTAAAGAACTATAATCCTGTGAATAAATTAAGTGCTCTTTCCTACAGGTAAGGAGAGAAATATGAAAGAGAGACTGCATTTATTTTTAAATATTTGAAACATATATTGGGACATGGTCTGGGGATTACCCAACCTGATTTGTAGATCAGAACTTGGATCTGAACTCTGTTTTGTAGCATCTTCATGCAGAGCTTCACAGCAGGCATTACACTAAGTTTGGCTTCAGCACAGGCTAAAAAACATTGGAAACAGCTGCTGTTGTTGCATTTAACCCTAAGAGGGCTCTCTCCGCTTCCTCGACTAAAGCCAGCAAAACTTCTCTTTTTCTGACTTATAACCTGGGTCTGGTCCTGGCAAACTGTGAAAAAAGATGTGAGACACACACAGAATTACTACCACACAAAACAATCAGATTCATGTGTGTCGTTGTGAGTAGTATTAACATACCTGTTATAGCTCCTGATGCCCTACCTCTGAAATTGTTGATTCTTCTAACCACTGGATGGGTGCTTTATGGAGATTCCTAGTTTTTTTCTTAATGCTTGGCTGGCCCTAGCCCTGCCTCATTACTTTGCCCTATATACCTAGGGGACTTAATAATCTCTCTGCTGTTATTCTGATAAGGCATCTGCACTCATAGAACATTTAATTGTACCTTAGATATAGCATTGTTTCTGCTCTGACTGTGATATTTCCATAATGGATTTTTACCATTCCTTTTATTAATTGAGTTTATAAAAGGCTTTTGTCTCTTATGTGCAGGGGTTATTGCCGCTGGGGTTGCTTGAAAAATAATATCCAAGTGCTAATTGAACTCATCAATCCCTATTGCACCAGTGTAATATGTCTCATCTTTGGAAGTCAGACCCCGCTGATACTGTTGACAACATCACAATATGTTTTCTAGGAAAAAAGTGAAAAATTTAATTAAGTGGTCTTTTAGTTGACTTGGTTTTTAGTGTGCTAGGCAGTTGATACTATATAGAAGTCCTCCTGCCTGCTTTGTGTGATAAATCTTTAAGAGGATTGCAAAAAATTAACAATATTTATGATTCTACTATAATTTGGAGTTCTGGTCTGAAATCACTTGCTACTTGTCAGAATGCAAACACTATTCTGAAAGATTAATTCTTGCACAGAATGCAAGAAATCAAAGCTGCTATGAATTTTTTCTCACTAATTTGAGTATGGATAGAATTATGTACAATGTTGCTATCATTAATGATTTTCTTTCTCATTAAATATTAAATATAGTATGTCTAAGTATAGTATTTTACACTCTGATTCATCAACACAAATAATATAAACATATATACATATATAAACTGAAGCATGCATGTCTGCATGTATGTGTACATGTGTACATTTGTGTTCAGTAGACATTTCTCTGTGCCTGGAACATTTTAAAATCAGTAAACTTGATTGGAATCATGATGAATATTTAGGAAATTACATTTAGGCATCTGTTTTTTAAATATCCACAAAAATTTGTGGATTATGTAAGGTTTAGCAGAAGTATCATAATAATGAGGACAAAGCAGAAGCAGAATGCAATTTGAACTATTTTTTAAGCATATTCAGTTCAGACAAAAATGAATTATAAAGACAATTGCAAAAAAAAAAAAAAAAAAAAAGTAAAAACAAAGAGAGCAGGCCATTCTAATAGAATAGCAGGCTACAGCAGAAAATACTCTGAAGAGGATTAAGGTTTAATAAACTCTGTCTCTACATGCAGATTAGACTGCACAGAGGCTCCCAGATCTGTTTCTGAATATCTACAGCCTAAATGGAAAAACTTGTGGTATGCCCTTAGCAGGAGTCTAGGTGCCACCTAGAAGTAGTCAGGTCTCAAGTCCATAACTAGAACTAGTTTCCACTCAGAATCTGCACTTAGTATCTGGTATCAGCTTATCTTGCTCGCTTTCAGGCCCTCTTCCCAAACTCTGGTGGCAGGAACAGATAACCCTCACTAGGAAAGGATACTACTTTTATGAATATCCATGACTCCTAGCTCCAACTGTACACAGAATTATATTGTGTTTGTGACAATTTCAGCCCTGGTAACTGTGAATAACTGTGACTAACATTTTGCCCAGTGAGATACAGTGTGTGGGAGTCACTCTTTCTAATGAAAGCAAGATACCACTGGCAATTTGAGAGGTAAGCAGAAGCTGGAACCCTTGCAACACACAAAGGCAAAGGTCATCTTGGTTTTGGGAAAATGGTTGTCAGATCATTCTGCTTAACCTTTGATGAGGCACATGGGCTTGTCACTGTTTCTGAAAGTTTGGTCCCTGGGCACTTTACAGTTTATCTGTGAAGACATAAACTTAGTAAACTCAAAAAGGTGGCCTATTGCAGTAAATAAAAAATGCATGAAGTTAATGTTATCTCTGAACACAGCACTGGTGAAAACTATCTGGAAAAACTGGGTTTAGTTTTGCTGTCTCCCTTTTAAACAAAAGATTCACTATTTGGAGGCACTACAAAGAAAGGACACAGATGCGAACTACAGGTTGGACAGAATGTCTTTCAAAGAAAAATGTTTAAAGTTAAAAATATTTAATCTATGCCAAACAGAGATAAAGAGATAACTCAATTATATTGTTTATACAACATCATCAGTGGAAGATACCCTACACTAGACTAGATGCATTTCTGAAAAGTACTCTTCAGTCAAAGAATTTGTTTGGCTTGGTGGTACAAGTGATACCAGATCAGATAATCTTACAGTTTCTCCTGAAATCAATGTTTGTGAGTTTGCGACTATACAGTCACACAGTCCTGCAAAACTGAATCAGAGAAATTTCTCCCAAAATGAAGCTTTTGAAATTTTAAAACAGTATTTGGTGATAAATATTTTACTTCAGCAGGATGGTATGCAACAAATTAATAAAATGTATTAGAGCATAGAGAAAAAATTCTAATACTAGGGATCTGAATCATTATGTATCTAGACTAGGCAGACAAAGCTTATCTTGTATAACTAAAATAGAAAAATATAGTGAAATCAGTTTAAAATTGAAAGATAAACGTGTTATAATTGTAACTGGCCCAGAACCTTTAACTTCATTAGAACTACCCCAATTTAGATCCTCATTTGCTTTGATCTTCATTATGCACCCATTTTAACTGCCAGCACTGCTCCAAGGATAAACAACAAATTCAATAAAGAACTCAACCACAGTGCTTCTTTTCCCCTAAATAAAGTTTTTTTTTATAGTGTCACTGATTTCAAAACATTTTTTCTGGTTTCTTTTCCCCTCGTCTACCTTGTGTTAATGAATTAGGTGAGGCAGTATTGCATTTGAACCTCCTCAGCACTGAATTACAAATCATTCATGGAGAGTGCTTCCCTGTAAAGAAGAAATTTGGGCTTCAATGACTTACAACAATAGTCTAAAGAACTTTTAAACATTGCTTTATCCAGTAGTGCAGGCTTCATTTTTCATTTAAGAAAGAACATTTACTGAGAGATGACAGTGAGGTTTGCAGTCATCTGAAAAGATTTCTTTCCCCATTCTGTGTGCAACATGGAACTATGTGTGACCAGTTTTGCATGACCTGAAAAGTTTTTCACAGTATGGAAATCAAAAAACAGCCATGGAATATAGATTCATTGACCCTTCTGACTTGGAAATTTTTCTGTGTGGTGTTCTTTCATTTGATCCAGAAACCTCCAAAGATTTTGTTATCTGTCAAAGAAGGATGTTTTACTGTAGGATTATCTGTCACTCTCTCAAGGGAAAGATCATGTTCTGTGAAGTCAATGGAAGTTTTGCCTTTGGCTTCAGAGGAGGAGGACTGCACTGATTCTCTCTTACCTACCACTCCTAGAACCACATCTGGAAAACCAGCAAGCAGCCAAACACACCAGTCTGGGGTGCCCACAGATCTGGAGGCCATATCTGATGCTCAGTTCTGCTGACTTCTGAACCTTGGGAAATGAGATACAGGTTAATTAACTGCTGGACCTCAACGCTGACAAAAATTGATTTCTGTGTGGGATTGCAGTATGTGCCCAGTGATTAGACATAACTAGTAATCCTCTCTACCTGCACTAAAATAAACACTACCGAGGAGGTGGGAAGAATATTTGCATACCTGGAAGGAGAGAAAATTGGTAGGTGGGAGCTAGTGGCTAAAGAATAATCCTAAACAAGTCTAAACAATATAGCAGTCTTTTACATTGCTTCAAATGACTCATACTACTACTTTGATGTTGGATGTTTTCTTTATTAGAGAAAATTTAAGGAAAATGAGAACAAAGCACATTTTGAGTTCCAAAGTAGATCTAAAAGTACTCTGAGTTTCTGATACCATAGATTCTTACAATTTCTGACACTGAAAATTAAGGCCAAATTAAACTGGAGATGGGGCATTTGTTTCCGATAAGGACATTTATTAAACATGAAAATACACTGAACAGTAGTTCTTTGTCGATGTCTTCAAATTGCTACTTAGGACTGGATACTTCTGTGAAAACTGAACCCCAAAGGCTGAACCCCTTATCATGTCTGAAGAGCTTTTGGAAAAGATGAGGAGTAAGTTAAAAGATGTATTCTAAAGTTCTGGAGGAATGAAGCTATGAAAATAACTGTTGATTATTAGCAGTCTATGGTCACATTAGTGACAGTATCTCTAACAGCTCGTTAAGGTTGCTTGCACTTCAGTATCTTCAGTTTCACATTAATTTTTTTAAACTACAAACAGTAAGACAATATCCAGAGCTCACTACATCCATAAACTACATCTACTTCCTTGACAGGCTACCACCACAGTGGCTTCCTGATGCCACAGAACCATAAGTGAGTGACTGTCATCCTTTGTGTAGCATGCCGAAAAGACTTTCCCCTAAAGAATCCACCAAATGGTTCAACTCTGTTGGAAGAGAAATCTGATTAAGAAGACAGACATTAAGGGAAAAAATATTTGGCATGTAAGTCATCACTGGTGCTTTTGAAAGGATAAGGTGGAGTTCATGAAAGAGGACCCTCCAAATAAGGAAACTGAAACCATAGAGGTAGACCCTCCAAAAGATGAGCCAGAATCAAGAGAGGTGGACCTTCCTCTAGCAAAGCTGGCACCATGCCTGGGGTGCCCTCCTTGAAAAGGCAGCGACAGTGTCACAGGAGGGTCAGGGGTCCTCAGTTACCATAAACTATGCCTGCCTCACTGTAAGTGGCTCAGTTCCCTGTCAAGAGGAAACTGAGAGGGGGAAAACAACACAGATACTCACCTTAGCAGGAAAAGGAGGCAGTTTCAAAAGAGGGACAGCTGAGACACTATCTTTGGCATGCAAGTCACTGCAAGTGCTCACATAAACAGCAAAATGGAGACAATGGACATGAAACAGCCAAACAATGGTGTGGAGCCCATGGAGATGGATCCACCACAAGATCAAGAAGAACCAATGGAATTGGACCCACCTCCAACAGCACTGACATGGCACTACACCACTGTGCATGGGCTCCCTTGAACAAGATGGTGGCAATGAAATCCCAGGAAGGCTGGGAGTCTCAAGTATCCCTCAGCTGTCCAGTTCCCTACAAGTGGTGCAGCTCCCATGCCTGACAGTTGCTGAGACTGCAAAATATACAGGCATCCCAAAGTTGGGAAAGAGAGGTACAGACAGCCTGCATGAGATCTCCCAAAAATAAATAAAAGAAATGTTGAGTTTTAATGGTTCTGTGAGCCCCTCTCTCCCAACCCCCTCCACCCTTCCCTCTCACTTGAGCAGAATAGGTGCCATCTCTTCTGCACTGTGCCCTGAAGGACTGTGGAGGAGAGGGCCTGGAATCATTTGGGCTGCTGTGCCAGGTCAACAAGAGGAACCGATGGAGATGAGACATATCTTTTACTGGACTTGGTGTATGCATAGTTGTCTCTCATTTTCTCGTTCCTCTCTCTCACAGTTGCTACATAACATTTTTACACTGTCTTAAATGTGTTATCTTAAAGGCACCACCAACATTGCTAATTGGCTCAGGTTTGGACAGCAGTGGGGCCATCTTGGAGCCATCTGAAACTGACTCTGTCAGACATGGCGACAGCTCCTGGTGTCTTCTCACAGAAGTCACCCTGCAGCCCACCAGCCACCAAAACTAACCCAATAAACAAGGGTTGTCTGAACCCTTCTTGTCTGTCCCCCACTTCCCTGCCCTGAATCACGAAAGGTCGTTTCTTCTGCACTGAACCCCAAGGGAGAGGCAAGGAAAGGGCCTGGCTTCATTTGTGTAACTTTGATGTTGCAACAGTTTTGAAGACTTTGACGGCAACCCAAGAGTTACCTTCTGTAACCCACAAGGCAAAATACTCTCCTCCCCTTTGAAAGGACACTGATTTAACCAAGTCAAAAGGGAGGCAAACTGACAGCAGTACGTATCAGATGGGAAGACCCAGTTGGGACTGGCCAAGGGCGACTTGTGACAGGCCCCACCTGAGAGCATGTGAGGAGAAGGAGGTGTCTGGACCACTGCAACAAGGGGAGAGCAGTGAATATCATCTACCGTGACTTTAGCATGGCCTGTGACAAAGTCCCCCACAGTATCCTAATAGCAAAGGGGTGAGGCATGCACAGGAAAAGGGGACTACAAAGTGGGAAGACCACTGGCTTGTGATCAGAGGGAGAAAGCCCACCCCCAGGACAGTTGGTAGTGGTGAAATGCTGGGGCTGATGCTGATGAACAGTTGAAGTAAGGACTTGGGTGGCAGTGGGACAGCAGGCACCTTCTGTAAGGTTGTGGGTGACTCCAATCTGGGGAATGCAGGCAGGCGGCTGACATCCTGGAGGAGAGGGTGGCTGCTCAGGGGACTGTCCATTCACCAGCTGGAGAAACAGGCTGTCAGAAAAGTCCCCAAGTGTAATGGAAGGACATGCAGGATTGTGAACCTGTTGTAGAACGTGGCCAGACTTGCGGGCTAGGGCAGGACTGGCCAACGAGCAGCTCTGCAGAAAAGGCCCTGGGGGTCCTGATGGCAGCAAGGGAAAAAGGAGTGCACAGTGCACCTGGCAGTGCTGGAGCAGAAATCCAGTCTGTGCAGTGCTGGAGCATCATGGGCAGGTCTAGGTACATAGCTCTTGCCCTTAGCTCGGCCCTTGCCCAAGCGTGCTGGGCAGGCTGTGCATGTTGTGGGTTCCCCACACAGTGAGCACTGGGCAGGCAATGAGTACCTGGCAGAGGGCACTTGGGTTTAAGAGCAAGCTTGAGCTCAGGATGCATAAGGGGAGGCAGAAGGAAGTCCCCGTGCCCAAGGGGCAGCCTTTCTCTCTGGCAAACAAAATGGCATGGGGGAGCGATCCGAAGGAAAGGAGCCCTCAGCACTCTACCCTTCTCCTTCTTCCAAACCCATAGCCCCCCTACTCCCAACACAGCATTGTTAGGTCACATGTATGGGCTGCCATCAGAGGAGCCTCCTAATGCAATGAGCCACCTCAGTGCCCACTGTACCAGGCCCTAAAGAAAAGGTATCCCTGCAGCTGGCCCACAACTAACAGAGCTTCTAGGCCCTCTGACATCAAGGACACCTTGAAGAAGAAGGACTTGGAACAGCAGAGGTAAATGGCTGCCCGCTTTTGGGCATCGCAACAAAGAGGCAGTCCACTGAACCACAGAAAGCATAAATCTACTTCCATCTCTCTCTCTTCCCATTGCCCTTGTTCACCCTTGTTCTGCTCCCTAGTTTTAAGAACAAACCTTCTCAGTGCTTCTGCATAGCCATGTCAGAGTAAGTGGTCTCTGGATGTGTTTGAAGAATCACAGGTAGCTCCAGAATTGGATCCTCCAAGCATGTTTCCACAAAGAAGCTCCTGCCTTCCCAGGACTTTGGGCACACAGGGGAGAGGCAGACAGACAAGAAGCACCATGGCTCCTCTCTCAGTAGTCATTCCAGGTGAAGCTCCCCAACCTGGCAGAGTAATTCAGCCTTTCCAGGGTTCTCCAGGAATAAAGAGGAAAAGGGGAACATGAGGAACTGCCTGCTGCTCACTTGGTCTGTCCCTGCATGTGGATGTAATTTTGTGTTTGTAAGCTTGAATTCTAGGCATAATTGGCAGGGTGTTGGTAGTACAGGTCTGCAGGGGTGGCCTCTGTAGGAGGAGGCCGGCGGCTGCCAGTCACACGTGGTTCCAGACTGCTTCACAACAGACAAAACAGATCCACTGCACCCCAAAGCTGAAGCTCCCAGGGGAGCACATGGCTCCTCTGCAAAAGCATATTTAAGAAAGACAGCAATGGCTAGGGGCTGGAGAGGATGGCAGCACAAAAGACGCCTGACAAGGGGCAGAGCAAAACCAGGGCTGCACAGAGCTGGCTGTAAGGTGTCGTGTGCCAGCTCTGTGTGTGGCTGAGCCAGTTGGAACCTCCCTTGACCAGCTGAGGGAAGCCCCTGGCCGCCTCCCCTGCAGGCCCACTGCTGCCAGCTGCTTCTCCAGGGCAGCTGGTCCAGGTTTTCTTTCACCAAAAGGCTCTTTAGTCTTCAGCCAGAGGAAATGGCATGGGGGGAAAAAAAAGAAAGCAAGATACATGACTTTTTGCACAATACTAGGCTGAATCTACCTACAGCCAAAGTATTAACCTGTGTGGAAATAAACTTTGACAATCAGCAGAAATCAAATCTTTCAAGAGCAATGAAATCAAACCATTGAGAGTCTTAAATGACATCTTTATAGAAGATCTCTTAATCTTAAGATGAAGCACAGGCTGTTGCTATATATCTAATAGGTATGGAAACCTAAATGCTAACAAACAGTTAATTTACAGAATTAAAACCAGAAGTTTTGGGGGGCAGCAACATTCAAGCTTTGCACAAAATTAATATACTGGAATAAAAATGTGTCTTTTTTTCTTCCAAATGAAAATGCATATGGATAGTGGAGGATCAGCCTGGGTTTGTACACAAGGACTCTCTTCTGTTGTATTTTGTTTTACAGTAGCTGCAGAATTAAGAAAGTAGATACCTGATGAAAACACGTATTTTTTCTGAATGATCTCTGCTCATGTAGTGGCTAGATAACAAGCAAAAGCAGTCTTGGAATGACTGGTTACTATACATTGCACTACTTTGATTATGAGGTGCTTCCCAAGGTGAGAATATTTTAGAAGAAACTCTACAGTGACAGCATCAACCTCATTTGTCAATGAATCAATCTACCCAAGACCACAGCCTGTAGTTTCACCAGTAGAAGGAACAGAAAGTGTAAGTAATTGTAAGAGTAAACCCTAATTTTCTGTAGCAAATTATGTGATATCACATATACCAAAAATATATGAACACATTTCTTAGTCCAAAACTCTCCTTGAAAAGTGTCTGAAAAAGTAATATACTTCTACAAAGATGTTTGTTGAAGGTGATGAAGCAAAAATGTCAGCTAAGCAGATGGATAAGCTGAATGAAACTGCTTAGACTCAGCTTCAGTCATGCCAAAGCAGTAACAGCAGCAACCAACTCGAGCATGTCATGTCCAGCCATTGTAAGATCATTCACTTATACATCATTTACATCCATTTCAGGAAGGACTGATGTATCTTAGAAATAGCAGTTCTATACACAGAGAGGACTGGAAAGTCATTAGTTTACAATGCTTTTTAGAAGTGCTACCAAGTAATGTCTGACTGCTGGCTTTTTTTCCTCTTTCAATTGTCAATGAATGCTTGTAATTTGAGTATTACTTACTCATTTCAGATGTATGCAGTATCTTGTCACAGAACCCATTGCATATCAGGAAGGAAATACAGCCTTGGACTCTTCTCTTTATATTTGTATCTCAGCTAAATCCCAGCAGGTGATCAGTTCTTATGCTTTCGTGAACATAGGTATCTTTTCTTCCATGACTGACTGGCTGGCTAAGCTACCTGTCTCCCTGCTATACAGCATCATAGCATCTGTGCATATAAATGTTCATGGAATATTTCTGGATTAGTAAAAGATTACAGTATAGATGACTTGGATAGATTACATGAATACATGAGAGACTATGAGAAACTAACAACAGGTTATCACCACATTGTCCTACCCACTACCACAGTCCAGGATCCCCACAATATTTAATGTGGCAGACAAAGTACTGGAATTGTGGTGGCCAGAAATACATGCGAACAACAGTGATGCTGGATTTAATCACATTCAATCTCTTGTTTTATTTCCTATTATTTTAATCTGCAGAGTCCCACAACACCAAATTGCCCTCTCTAGCTTTCTAAACCACTGGAAAACATGAGGCCATTTATAGGTACAAGCAATAGCAACGTGTATGTCAGGCACTTCTATTTTTCATTGACAAGAAACACTGACTGCATCATTTCCCAGAAATTGCACCAGGTGAAACCACTAGCACATGGATGAAAAATCATTGATGCAGGCTGAGAATTGTCAAGACATAGATTAAATAGGTGTAAAGGAGGAATAAAGAAAGTAACTTTTCCTTTATCTTCAAATCTTCATTGAGACAAAAGTGAATCTAAAAAAAAGAAATAAAATATATATTTATATAGGTATGTGTTTGTATTTAAAATATTTATATTTAAAATAATTTGTATTTAAAATAACATAATTTAAAATATGATCAATGTTTTTATCTTTAGTGACTGTCAGCTACTAATGAGAAACCATTTTGAACCTGACTATATAAAAATTACACGCAAGCACATATATAATGACATATATAGTGATTTTATAATATTTCTCTGTCTCTGATAATTGGAAAAGATAGAATATTTGATTAAAATGTTCCTTGGTGTGAGCTGGTGTGCATTCCGATTGCTAGTAACATTTAATAAGGAAGTTTGATTTTTCATGCAACTCTTCAAACAATTATTTCTGCCTAGAAGCATGAAAATGTTACTTTAAACTTTTAATGGCATCGGTCATTTAAATGCATCCCTGCTCTCTTCTTCCACTTCTCTCTCACTAAATCGGTGTTACTGGCATGCTTATGATGCTTAACACGATTACATAGAGATTGTAACAAAACAAATGATGTGCATGACAGTGTATATCACTGTTATGCAACAGTGTTAACATCTGGTTTATCACCGATACTGTTCCTAGAGGAAGAGAAGTTCAGAAAACAAGGAACCAATAAATTATCATCCTTCATTCCTTTTTCTCTCAATTTATGTAACATACTTTTGCCTGTTGTCTATCCATGATATCCAGCAATGTATTTCAACAACCATGTTAAACTAACCACCAGAAACTGATTAAACTTCAGAGCTACTAGATTCAGATCTTCAGAGTAGCAGGCAGGTTTTGGAGCTTACTGACAATTCAAGGGAAAACAGCATCTTGTTTTGTAGTGATACCATCTTTTGTTACCATCTTACCTGAGATGTATAGTCATCCTGCCTTTATTCTCAGGTTTAGCTTGTCCTTTTGTGAAACGCTTGAGGTTGGACTCTGTAGCCTGAAAAATAACAAAATCAGTATTTTTCTGTAGTCTTGTGTCACTGTTGATGTGTAAAATGACATTATGAATGTATGACACTTGTTAGAGATCGAATTTCCCACAGGAATTGTGTAGGCATATCATAGAATCATAGAATGGTTTGGGTTGGAAGGGACCTTAAAGATCATCTAGTTCCAACACCCCTGCCATGGGCCGGGACACATTCCACTAAATCAGGTTGCTCAATATACTTACTACCCTTTGCTTGTTTGTGAGTAACATGTACAACATGTCTGTGCCTATCTATCAGCATATGCCTATAGCACCTATTTTCATCAGAGCAGGTTGGAGAATCCAGTTTTATTTTGTGACAAACCTGAGAATTAAAAATGTTGTTTCCTCATGCAGTAGAATTAAAACTTTCTTGTCTTGAAATATTTTTTCAATACATCAAGAAGCGACAATGCTTTATTTAATTTTGGAAGGGACAAGAGGTTATTATAAAAGCAGGTGAAACTTCAGTCTGGATGGTGCACAATTACAAGTGTCACAAGATATATAATGTGCAAGACCAGATAGTGTTCATGGAAATTCTGAGGAGTTCTACCTCCTATAGAGCACCCTAGTGGGAAAACTGTTCCTGTCTTCCTCAGTGGCTTGCTGACTAGAAAGCTGATGTTAGAGATCTAAGTTCAAATTTTCACTCTGTCTAGTTGAAATCAGATCTTGTTCAACTCAGTGCCCTGTCAAGCCAGAGCAGTGTCTTGGGATTCCATAGTTCCTCTCTAACACTGGGAAATTTTCTAAAGGAATGACTGGAGAAGGATTTCTCAAGACAACACAAGGTATGATGAAGCAGGTTTCACTTCTCAGTCAAACACCTGAACCACTGGACAAGTCACAGAATCACAGAATCATTCAGGTTGGAAAAGACCCTTGGGATCATCAAGTCCAACCATCAGACCTACTCTACAAAGTTCTCCCACTCTGAGTCCTTGCATTCAGACTCTACTCCAGCACTTTTTGATTCCAAGGCCAAGCAAAGATGTTTTTGCTAATAAATCTTGGCTAAAATCAGTGCATAAAGTGGGTTCTGACCCTTGTAGTGAAAGTTATGGATACTTCTCAAGCAATAGTTTTGCTTTTTAGTTACAGGATTTATTTTTCCAAATTCCAGCAACTAATAATTTCTCTGCTTCTTCGTGGTCACTATTCAATTAATTTGTCATGCAATATCCTTTCCTAGCCTCCAAGGCCAAAAAAAACCCCAACCAATAAGTAAAAAGAAAAGCATTGATAATAACAGAAGGATTCTTCTCTAGTAGATTTCCTCACCCAATTATTAGTACGTCACTATGATTTCACAGAAGACTTACTTTCTGATCTGGTTATTCATGGGCACGCTGTCCTATCCCATGGGTTTCCTGCTATTTACCATGTTCATCTTGTTCTCATCTTCATACTTCTATTTAGCATTACAGCACTTTATGTTGCCTACCTATCTGTTTGCACTTCATTGTACACTGTCATTAGATTTGGGACTTGTTACAATCTATCTTGCAGTGTCTGGTGTTTGCAATGTCATCTGAAGCTCTGGGCAAGGTGAAATTCTGATTGCTAGAATGGTATGTAACATTTCATCTCACTTTTGAAACTGTTGAAAATAATGAGAATCTCCTCATTTACAAAGATCCTTAACCTCTAAAAAAAGATGTATTGGAGACTTCTTGTTCCTTGACAGATAGCAGCCTCTAACTTCCACTGAGGTCAGTGACATTACTTGAGGTAAACATGACAGACTCTGACTTTCTGCATTCTTTCTTGAGCTAGTCACCTTGTCAGTGACCAGACTCAGAAAATATATCAGCCCCTCACTCCTACTTTATATATGCAGAAAACATTTCTAGGAGTGTGGTAAATTGATACCTTGTTTGGATCTTGCCACAAGTGGCTAATCCAGATATTTCATGTAACAATTTATGAAAATAAACGTAAAATTTGAAATGCATCTTTATAAAGACAGAAATAAAATGTTTAAAATAATTTAAAAAAACAAAAAAAAAAATCAAAAAAACAACTGCAAAATTGCTAACCTACATTATTGTACTTCATGTGGTTATACAGGAACTGATTTACATGCTTAAAGATAGATGTCCAGTGCACAGGGAAGTTGGGACACCCCATAGGATGAAACATGGTATCTGGGAAACCTGCAGCTTCTGTAAAGGCACTTGGAAACCAGGAGCCTCAAATGTCAACTAGACACCTTGCTATAGGCACCCAAATTGCTTCTCCCTCCCACCACCAATTAATTTAATCATGTAGCTAGCATGGATACTTAGACAGTTATCTTCCAACTAGCTTGAGGTTGTTAAAGTTAATGTGACCTTCAGTCTCATGTTTCTGTCATCCAGGTGCTGGTTTAGTGCAGCTAAACTGGGTCATCTTGGCAGTTTTACTTAGCAAATTTTTATTAAGGTGTGAAAAGTAGTAACACATAAATGTAACTGTTGAGACTGTCCTAGACAGCAGCTAAGGATTCAGGAGGAAAACTATTGACATGAGAAAAGCAGAGAATCAGAAGACTGCAACTCAGCAACACTGAGAATGACCCAAGTCCAAGGCACAATGAAAGTCACAGTTTCTGCTGCCTGAGGACTGTCTGACCAACAAAGACTTTTTGGGTTGAGGAGTGGTGAGAATATCTATGCTTCAGCTGATACTTTCTGTATATATTAGCCAAAACCCCAATTGCTCTGTAGTGTTAAATTGTACATCTCCTGCTTGCAGAGGCTCTATCTACACAGTAAAAGCTTCCAGGGAAGAAAGGTTACTTTAGGATCCTAAAACTATTTCAGCATTTTGAAAGCCTGCATTTCAGATGAGTCAAACATTTGTACTTCCCATTGACTTCAGTAAATACAAAAATGCATTAGTTTTTCAGCTCTGCAATGAAAAGGGATGAGAGTAAAATGTTAAAATATGCAGCTGTGAAAAGATTTATCCTGAAACCTGAGCTAATAATTCAGATAAGCCACATCTTGATGCTCTAAAAAGAATAGATCTGTAGAATTTCTCCTAAAGCTTCCTCTAGTAATCTGATTCTAGAATAAAACTAAATTTAAGAAGGTGTAACTCAAAAAGTAATTTTGTCATAAAACTAATAAGTAGTGTGAGAAGTAAATATATTGAAAATGTACAAACTTGTAAGTCGTCAATATAACTGTAATTTACAAACTTCATATTTTTGTTTTATATACAAAAGCAAAAGTGGTTTTATGAAAAAGACTCAGAGAGAGAGCATGGAGGCCATTTATGGAAAGACACTGCAGTAGGGTCATGTTTCAAATGCTGAATTAGTCATTTAATAAGAAAAGCGGCCGTAATGATCTACTGTTTCCACATGGTAATTGTTTGATCAATACGGTTATATCCCAAAATAATACACATTCACTTTAATGTCACCTATAGGAGCCTAGTACAATTGGAAATATTGATTAGAGCAGAGGCCATTATGCCAAGATATAGGCTATGAAATGTAGCAAGAATTGATTTGTATTCTACTGTTTGGCTTTGTATGAATAATGGTCAAATAGTCTCTTAAGACAGCGCACTCACACTACCCATGACAGCTGCTCAGTACTGGTAGTTTACACCTGGCAGCTACTGACTTTTTTTCAGTCTGTGCCACAATGGAAATAGGAGAAGGATGTATACAGGAATATATTAAGTAATACAAATATAATTAACTTCAAGGATAAAAAGTGAGAAGACCAATTTGAAAAGTTTGAGTAGTGTTCAGTTATTGTGTCACATAGCTCCTGGTTAAGAAGGTTGCTATTTCACGGCACCTGAAGTATTTCAGAGAGTGTACTTCAGCTCAAAGTGTGGCATGTAGGGGCAAAGTAACAGCAGCTAGAAACACACAAAAAGTAAACTATTTTCAATGCATATGCATAATTTTCCTGCTCAGTTTCTTTATAAACAGTTATTTGCAAAATACATGTAATGTATGTGCTGAAAAATATCTTCATTTTAGTAATTTATTGATAGGATATCTATACACTTTGTGATTTGCTTTTGGTTTTGTGTTTTTCTTTTTTTGCTTGTCTCCTGGGTTGTATTTTAAGCATTTCCTTCCATATGAATAAAATGTTGGATATGTATAAAATATATCAATCAGTCAATAAAACAGGGCATGGATAAAGTCCGCAGTGATTTTTCTATCCACAACTGTCCATATACATATAAAAATACTTATTGAAAAAAAGACTACCTTTTGCCTCATACCTTTAAATCCTCATGCTGTTTCCAGTATATCGCTCACTAGTACACACTTTCAATAAGATTCATCAGATGCACATGCTTCATAATTTTAACTTTAAATGAGCTTGACAAGATAGAGCATTCTTAAAAAGAATGCTTCTGGTTTAAATTATTTAACCACTTGTGCATTGATGTTTCTGTTTGAATTTTGTTGTATAGAACTCTTCATTTATTTGTGAGTTTTAGCAAACATTTCTACAATCTAATTGGCATTGATAAGAAGCCTTAGCTGTAGGTTCTAGCCTACAGCTATATTTCTCAGTAATTATATACTGAAAAATAAATGTGTGATGCATTTCTTCTACTGTATGTTGATGACTAGTTATCTTTTTCCTTATACCTGTAAGAAAGAGATCATTCAGAATTAAGATTCTCTTCATTGGGAGAGACCAGCTATCTACAATAAAGGAGAAATCCCAAATGTACTTTCATGGGATATGTACAAGATTTGACTGAGCAGATGAATCTGTATCACAGAATCATCACTGATCACATCTTGCAGTGCCTCTTACAGGGAAAATTTGATTTTTAGACTGTGATGATTTCTCTCTTCTGAATTCTTTAGACTGATCTACATTTTCTTTTTTTCTGTTGATAGTAGTACAAATAAGGATGAAAATAGAATTCTAATGTTATTGCTTATAACACACCTGTCACTAGGGTGTTATATCTCCAGGAAACTGGTTGTTCTCTAATTACCAATCTGTATTTTAGGATGAAACTCACTGTATATTGTGGTTAACTTTTGTGTAATTAGCATGATATTTGTTCAGTAGAGTTCAAAATGTCTCTAGGATAGGATTTTCTTCTTGAATTCATCAATTACAATATATACTCTATATTATGTATAAGTATAGTATTGGCACATTTGGTAATGTATGAAGGGAAATACACAGGCTAAGTGGAACATACTAATCATGTACAGAATAGAGGATTTTAAAAGGGCTTAAAATTATATTGATAAAATTGCTGTGGTAGCCATGATGACTAAGGAATATCAGAGCAGTTTTCCAGGTGAATTAGTACCTTTAATTAAAGGGATATTTCATGAATTTGTACTTGTTCAACTCTGTCAGTTGACCACGTGATAAGCCATTACCTCTCCTAGTAGGATTTGCTTCTCTTTTGTGATCTGCAAAAAATGTCTTGCATTTATTGCATCATAGTACTCCCTTTAAAAGTGCTATGCTGTATATGACTTTGTACTGTACATGAAACATATTAGGTTAGTTTTGCAAAAATATAGCCACCATGTCTAGAAAATAGCTCAGTCCCAGGTTAATATATTGGTATTTACTTCCCCTGAATAAAATAATACTTGTGTGTCTTTGTTTCTGTGTCTGTGTTTGCATGTGAAATGATTAATGAATTTCCTTGTTTCTGACTTTTTTGTGGACTGTTTGATTCCAGTCCAACTTTATTTCTCTCTTTAATTAAATTTGGTATTTTTATTTACTATCATTAAATTATTGGAATTTATGATAATCATTCAGGTGGGGTTTGGGAGTGTGTGTTTTTTTTTGTCTTGGATTTGGATATAGACTATATTCATGTTACAGAAGAGGGCAAATGTTTATCAACTTAAAGGTGTAAATGTCCACTTCTCAGGCAAAAGCCAGAGTGAGAACATTACAAATCTTGCCATGATTAAAAATTTAGAACCAAATCTTTATGTGGTACACATGAGTACTGGATAGATGAAATTCATCTCCTCTAATCTAAAAACTCATTATCGTCTAGTTTGCTTCAGTTGTCTTGAGTCAATAGAGAAAAAAAAAATCTGCAGTGGGTGACTCTGTGCTTCTGCTTGAAGATTTCTTTGAGGCTGAGAGGAGGTGCCACGCTGGAAGACCTGTTTTTCTGTACTGACTTCAGCAATTCATCAGATAATGAAACACCTCCGATATTTAACTTTTAGACAGCTTTTAAATAATAGACACAGTGAATGTTTACTTTGCTGTTCATCTTCAAAAATAAGTCCATGAGAATGTACAATCTACCCTCCAATGTCTCCCTTGAGCATACTTAATCAGTTGAATGGCCCATAAAGTTAGGATAGTAATTTCTTAAAAAGCATGTCAGTGAACCATTTAGGTAATAGCTCTGTATTTAGAACCCAAGATATGAAAATCTCAGGTACAGAGAGCTTTAAAAACAATAAAAGAAAAAGCAAGGGACTCCCCCCCCCCCCCCACTGTTTTTATATTTCGCTTTAGGAACAGCTGATATAAACATCTCCAAAGTCAGAAATCTTGACTTCACTCCCGGAGGTGTTCATTTCATCACAATTTTTCCATGCATTAAATTCACTTCATAACCTTTGAAAAATAGCTGGTGTATTAATCTTCCCTGAGATAAGCCATCTAATGGAAGAGTTAAAGTGAGCCGGCTATCTGATCTAGTCAAAATCCACTAAGTTTTGATATCTGCTTCTCTGTCATCACAATACTCAGCTTCACAAAAACCAGGATGATACTTAAAAACAGATTGCATTTTACATTTCACTGGTATCCTATTTGCAAATGCTTGGACATTAACTTGTAAGACAAGAGTAAAATCATGCCAAACTTGAATTAATTTTATAACAAGAACTTTAATTTCACAGAATTAACAAAGATGTCATTGGCATTAGGCTCAAAGCACATTAGTCTGAAAGCTGAATCCTTTGGCTTGAGGTAGTGGTCATAAAAGAGAAACTAACTAAAGGATGCAAAACATTATTGAAAATGAATTGTGGAGAAAGTAAACTTTACCTGAGGATCCCAAACCAAAATATTGTATATTGATTTGGTTCAATGCGGAAGTTGGCATTTAGTTTTCTACATAAACATATGAAGACTTAAATGTGAGGGTATACTCACCCATTCTCTACACACGCGCACACACAAACACATGTACACACACATATTTCATTTATAACTGGAATCAAAGATTACATATCAGTTCACTTCACAAATTCAAAATTAGATGGAGAAAAAGGTCTTTTCTCAGGGGAAAGTAAAAGCTCCCAGAAGTGACAGCTTTAATACTGCTTGCCTGCTTTTCATCTTTTCAGACTGGCTTGAAAATGTCTTTGAGAACTGAGTGATGATATGCAAAACAAACAAACAGTCCTGACAAGGGATAAAGCCTTATTACTATCTCTCTTTCTTTTCTGAAGGCTTTCTGGACAGAGATCATAATTGTCTGAAACTGTCCCTAAACCTGTGATACAGTTTTGATTGAAACTCACCAACTTCCACTCTGTTTTTTACATTAAAGGGATGCAGTCCTTGAAATGAAACTTGTCAGTATGGTGCTACAAACCTTTTTGGCAATCACACTTATCAAGAGCATAATACATATTTAAAGAGACCTGGTGTTCAGCTGCCTGCCAACCTCTCCTTGTATTCTGGCTTCCTCGAAACCTACATATCACTAGCAAATATATTCTTTATAGCTTTTCATGAGAACATCAGAGGTATATACTGGTTTTTGGCAGGTACTACAAAATAAAACTTATAAGCGTCCAAATAAAAAAAAAAAAAGTGTATATAAGTCACACCAGCAGGCTATGACTTTGGCAAAGGTACATAGGACTACAAAAAGATGACTGTGAAATAGATCTAATAATGTTTTCATCATCTCCGCTGGCATGCTCAGTAAGGGCAAGTCCACCAACTGAAAGATTCCCAGATGTCAAAGTTATCCAACCAGGTCCTTATTACTAGAGCAGATGCTCTAAGTTAACAAGAGCAATGGAAGGTTTATGGCCCATTTTTTACCTTGTTCACCAAAATAAATATAATCATGAACAGCAAGGCAATAAAATGCTCATGCAAATCAGTTTATAAGACTTAAAACAGACCTTTACAAAAAAAGACAAAAAAGCACCTTTACTGAGTAAGAAGCTGAATATGCAAGCCACAAATCTGTGTGAAACTGCTCTGTGTGACTTTGCACAAAAAACACTTGTGTGAATTGAGTCAACTGTATGTTGTACATAAATTAACTCATTATTGACATGATTTATTGTACCATTTGAAACTATATCCAGGAGAGGCACGTCTCAAAAATAAAAACTGAAAGGAATGATGTATTAATATAAAAACAGTCAGCATCTTCTTGTAAACATTTTGCAGAATGAAACTGAGCCTTAGTAGAGATGTGAGTGGATCAAAACTAAAACCTGCAATACAAATGCAATTTGCAATGAATTATCACAATTAAGAGAAGCTTCTTACTAGGTGAAAGAAATGGGGAACTTCCTAATTATCTAATTGTTCTTCGCACTCCACTTAATAACATAATTTATGAAAAACATAAACCTATGTTATTTTAACCTTCTAAAAGAATGAATATAAAACCAACTACAATTACTTCTTAAATCTCTTAAGGTTTAAGAAAGAAACAGAATACCTTTATAACCATCGAGTATAGGAATATTTTTAAGGACTTGTTTTGTGATTTTTGAGGAGTGCTCCACATGACTGGCAATACTGTTAGGAGATTTTGAATCAGGCCCAGTGAAGCAGATAAGTTCAGTGAAGACTTTCAGTGTCTCTGATTATTGTATATCTCAGACTTTCAGTTTGAGACACTATCACTAACAAAAAGGGAAAATTCTCATCTTTGCTATTCACAATTATATAAAGAAATTACTCAATATACTCACATATCAAATAAACGGAAATGTTTCTGAAAATGTGGAAAGATAAAATCCTCTACGTTTAGCCATTATACATTTTACTAGTACTTTGTTTAGAAAACTGCAACTACAGAACAGAAAATATTTGGAAACATTTATAATAATGCATTTAGACTACCCTTGGAATGGTCACTGGGAGAAAAGAAAACACTTGTTGCTGTGGCATAGGCTTAACTGCTGTAATTCCTTAGGGCAATAGTATGTTGGGTCCTCTTTTTTTTTTTTTTTTTTTTTTTTTTAAATCTTCCAGCAAGGAACTTTCAAAATTTGCACATTCTGCCATTGGCAAATACAACTGTGGCCAGGAGTCTTTGCAGCAGCTTGCAAACATGCAGTTTAATAGGAGTCTTCTCAACAAGTGTGCCTATCTGCCTATCTGTCAGGTCAACAAGTCTGTTGTTATTTTGTTCCGTGTAGTTTTCACAGAATCACAGAATTGTCTAGGTTGGAAAAGACCTTGAAGATCATCCAGTCCAACCACCAACCCAACATTAACAGTTCCCAACCACACCATATCCCTCACAAAGGTCAGCAGTCATGAGGATTACCAGAAAGAGGGAAAATTTCAAGAAATATTGAGATTATTTTCTTGTTAATCAGAATGTTATATTTAAGAATAGCTTTTAAAAAAAGGATGAAATACATTCAGTTATTTTGTTTACTTATTGTTAATTGCAGCATCCAAAACTTCCAGTACAGTAAAACTATGCTGTGTACATAAGTAGACATTTTTAACCGGTTAATGATACAAAGAAATTACATAGATTTATTTTTCTTTTGAAGAAAACAGTTCAAGAAATAAAACATTAGTGTAATCTTAACACATTTTAGACTGTATAAGGCTGTAAAATTTTTTTGACACTTATATACCTTACATTAAAAATGGGAATGCATATACCTCACATACTGAAGAAAAAAATTGTTGCATACGGGAAGCTAATATATATCCTTTACCCGCTTAAGTACCTGATTCAGTAGGAAACATATGCTTCACACATATGAATACTGGTAGAGGATGATGTAACAGAAGTATAAAACAATATAAGTGGAAAAGGGTGTTTTTCTACTGAATTAGCAAAAGGATGTTCACCTGCTTTGAATTCTTTTATGAAAGTATATATTCTGTTTCTCTACTTACTTTTGTTCTCAGCTGTGCTTATTTAGACTCAATATGTCTAAATTACTCTTTGCAAAACAAGTTCTTTATAGATGCAGAAGATATTATGGTTTTTGACCATCTGAATGGTCCAATAGCAGATATGTCAGTTGCTCTGCCTCTGAACAAAGCCAAAAGCTTTTAATTACCTGAAAAAAAGTCTTATTCAGGAAGTGGTATCAATGCATGGATTCAATGTAATATAATGAAGGAAGTGGAGCAAAATGTAAACCATACAAATACTGCAGGAAAATTCACAACTGAAAATAACATTATTGCCATTTGTCCAGGTCTGTTGCCAGCTATTCAATCCCCTCATATGAGAGAGACAACAAAGAGAAGACAGTTTATTTTTTCTGTAACAGTCATCTTGAACTGATCCACGGCAGTGCTGCAGGAACAACACAAGGAAATTCCTTAAGGAAAAAAAATATCCAAGGAAACAAAAAACCAAACACAACAGTAACCAGTAACCTCACTCCTGTACTAACACCAGTACATTAGTCAGAGCTGCAGTTTTGATAGAAGTTAATTCTTTCCCTCATTTCCATCTCTCTAGAAGACACAGAGAATGACCATTAGGTTTTCAATTGTTTTGCACAAATATTGCTTAGTCGATCTCCCCCTTTCTACCTTCATGATATTACACAAGCAAATACATATTCTTGCTCATGTAAATTAAATTCTCTGTTTTACTCTGTCATCTCATACTTATTAGTTTTGTTATAGCTTTATTGTATGAAAGAAAAGTACTAATGTTTCTTCTGCTGTTTCTTCTTTGCATTTGCTTGAATGCATGAAAGTGAGTTAGCCATTATGTTGAATGATTTTGTTCACAGAAAAAAAAACAGCTATCTGCTAAATATTCTCAGCTAACATATTCAGCATTTGAAAGTTCGAAAGAAATGTTTGAAAATATCTCTGTTCTTCAAGTAACTTACTACTGACACTATGAGATGCACAAAAAGTTTTCACACAGAGTTTCAACCTCCATTTTTCAAGCACAGGTAGGCAAATAAACACACATAATCCTTGCTGCTGCCCGCATGCTTGAACACCTGACAATGTATAAAACAGAATTTTGGTGAAAACTTCATTGAAAAAAAAACTTGTGATCATAGGTTCCAAAAGGGGTGCTTTCTTGCCACAGACTATTATGTTCCCTCCAAAAAATACTAGACAAGTTCTATTAAAACTATATGGAATAAGAGATGTTGTAATGTTAACAAGTTTTCTGCTAAAAGCAGTGTAGCTCTTAGATCACAGAAAAATTACTTTGAAGGGCAAGGTTTTATAGACATAGCTCCTCTGTTCAGAGGTTGAGTTAAAATACCATCTCTATTTTTCTGCACTGAAAGCATAAAAGTGAACCAGCTTGTACATCATCACATGATTTAAGAGACTATTTTTTAAAAAGTCTGTAACATAAAAAAACCAACAGTCTTTTTTTCTTTTTTTTTTTTTTTAAAGGTCAGTTAGTGGTGGATTTGACCCTAAGTGGAGTTAATGGCTATAGAGCATGCTTTTAAAATATTTGGATTCATCAACACTTATCCCAGTAGTGTTTTTTATACCAATCCTCCACTATGTATCTGTAGTAAATTAGGAAATAATTTCTGTACTGTTTCCAAAATGTTATAAATGTTAGTGGGAATACTAGACTGTCAGTATACAGTGTATGGAATATCCACACAGACAGGTATTTTTTATCCTAAAAGAATTTTCAATCTAAATTAACTTAGAACCTCAAAAAGCATCAGAAAGTGATCATCATTATTACTGCTTCCCAGTAGGGAAACTGAAGAACAGACATATTAGGTCCCAAATCCACAAAAGGCGAATGTTTCACATCAGAGAAGATTTGGAAACAATTTCCTGATCTCTTTGAAGATGTAGGTTGCCTACCAGAACATTCAAAAATGGGTGTGTTTGCAAATACAGAGACAGCAGTGAATAAACCGCAGTGATTGTACTTAAGAACAGTGTCCAAAACAGCACATGTGGCATAACTGAAAAATTAAGAAGCAACTGGCATGGTTTAACTGATGTAGTGGAAAAGAAAGGCAACAGCTGATCCACATATGTGTCAACCCATGAGCTGCAAGCAATAATGCAGTGTACCCACTTCACATTTTTGCAGGCAATGCGTTTATGTACTGGATACTCAGTCTCGATATTGCCAGCTCACACTTTGCATGGGAAAATGATTGTTCTCTTGAATGTCCTTTGTATAGCTTATGCACAAGAGATAGTCCAAGGAATAAGGGGAAGTACAATAATACTAACTAACAGGTATTGAAATTGTCACTAGGGTCTTTTTTGCATTAAACAACACTGGTAGATAGAAATCTTATGGTACTATTCACCAGCAACACACACAAAGGCTGAATCACAACGATCAAAGTTTGTGTTGAGCAAGTCCCGCTGATCACCTACTAGAAACAGGAGGCATCAGATTTGACCTGAATGAAGTGAAACATCCCAACAATCTAAAGCCTTTTCTCAAAAAGCGTTAGAATCTATGCCGGATGGGATTTAGCCAAGGAGTTTAATACTGAGGTTAACCAAATTATATGATGTTTATAAGAGATGAAGAAACAGAAGAAAAAATGTGTAGCATCAACTTTGATAAAACTCCCCTCCCAAACAGGAACTGACACCTCAGAATCACCTAACAATAAAACAACACAAGAATTGTTGCAGGAAGGAAACCCATTGACCTCAAAATCAATGGTACTAGTGAAATAAACTTAAAGTGAGAAAAAAAAGAGTATTATTTGCCACTGTTGCAGAAATCTCATGGGTACAGTATGCACCTTGCTTGGATGCCAAGTACAAGCTGTAACAGATCACAGCTCCTTAGAGAACATTCCTGACAACCTGCTGCCTTCTTCACTGGCAAGTCTGAAGTGCAAGATCGCAACATTACAGAGGTCTGCTGTGAAAGTAATACAGAATCCCAGAAGAGAAATTCCTGTAGCAGTTTCTCTTGCATAATTTCACAGAAGGACAAAATATGAAAAAAAAAAAAAAAAAATCAGATGAACAGATGCCTGTGATATTGAAACATTTGCCAAGCATTTAGCCAGTAGAACATTTTCTGAACAGGACTAATGATGTACAGAATGTCTGTGGAAAAGGCTTGTCCCTGGACTAACAGAAACTACTGGGGTAAAAGAGTTGTACATGAAGAACGGATCAGTTCTAAAAGAAGATGTATTACTGATTCTAAAGATTACGTTTGCTGTTATTTAGTATAACACAGTAGCACAGTGCAATGGATGGGCACAATTCCTGGGCTCTCATGGAAGCATAGAAAGAGGAAATGGACAGGTTGATGTAAAGCTCAGGAACAAAACCTACTGCACCTTTTTTATGATACCAAGCCAACCCAGATCCCAGCATAATTACAGCCAACACAATTACAGCCAACCCAGGCACAATCACAAGATAATACTGTGACTACGGCGACAAAAACTAAAACTCCAGGTGTGGAATTTAGCAAAAAACAAGCAAGCACACAAACATCCTAATGCAGTTACTCAGCAAGAACATCAGTAATAACTACTCCAAACAACCTGTATTTACAGAAGGGATATGTTGCATCTCTTGGCAGTTACATCACAAGAACATTGTTCCTTTAAAAAAAGAAATGAGAAACGCCTCTGATACAGTTTTGCTGTCAGTCTCTGCATGGATATACTGTGCTGAGGGTGTAGACATCATCATATGTCTTTGAAAAATCTATTACTTAACTCACTATAGTTTACTCCATGTTGTGTGGAATTCAATTGTGTTGAGTTATACAAGTAAAAGAAACAGAATAAGGACTAAGAGAAAAAAATATGCAAATACTTTGACCTTATGTAACCTGATACTTAGGGAATATAAATGGCAATAGGATTTTTTCAATACAAGATTTATTGATTGAATACAAGAAATCTTCAGTATTTATGAAAAAAGTCAAAACAAAACCCACCCCTGTTCCCCCAGGAAAATGTAAAATATATCCAAGAAACATTTGGAAAAACTAGCAAATGAATTGTAAGCAATTCCAAATGCAGGTAAGGGCCACAGATGTCAATTTGATTAAATCATAAAGAATTATGTGAGAAGCAGAAGGCCTTTACAAATAATAATCTGCTGAAGGCTCCAAGATCTAAAAAAACAGAGCAAATTAAATATCTAATCAGTAGTTTAAAAATATTCTTATTCAATATGAATTCCACAGGACAGTTCAACAAATGTTAAGTTCTTCAAATTTATGGGCAGTAAAATGGTAAATAAAAGACCATTTGTCCACTAATGGGATACTTGGGAACTGATGCTCGGAGATGTTAATTGATGTGTAATAGCAAGCTAATTGTACAAATAAAGAATAATCCTTGTAATGAGTGTTTTACAAAATACTCTTTTTAAAATAAAGGAGTGTTTTAAACAATAGTGTATTATTCAATTAGGACTCTAGTAGGTGTCATATTACTACAAGTGAAACATCTTCAATTCTCTACTGTAGTTTCTTTTCATCAATATGTGATATACCTGTTAAACATGGTGAAACAGACCAGTCAAACTAAGGAATATCCGTCAAACAACTTTGATTTCAACCAAACTTTAAAAACGTAGTACAATTTAGTGCTAGTTTCTTTTGGATGTAGCTTATTAATTTGTGCTTCTCTGTACCTCTGTGTTTCTAGGACACTAAACATTTAGTACAAGGAGGCTACCTCTGTTTTCACATGTTCTGTTTCTTTGACCTAATTTTTTGTTAATATAAACACATATTATACCTGTGATTCATATGCATGAGACTGATCTGTCTGTGCCTATCCCTTTGTTCAAACTCCTCCTAGTCAGATTAATAGATTGTCATGAGTGAGGTCTCAGCTGAAAATTTATAACCCATAGATGATAGCTACGGGACTGAAAAAAGCTTAATTTGATTATTAATGTGAAATGCACTGAGGAGGCTTACAGCCACAGGGTGTGAGCCCTTAGTGAACACACTGCATCTTCTCACACTCTTTGCTCAAGACTAGTAACCATATTGGCCACAGTGATATACATGTAGCTTCACATTGCAGGCATTTTCAGACAAGATGTTCATAACTATGAAATGTATTAGCATGTATTTCATTTAATCCTCACATTTTGGACTTAGTGTACTATATGGATTATGCTTTGTATATTTGTACCTAATGCAAAATTTTATATGTCTTGATATTTTACTAAAATTAGGACTAAAAATTGCCACAACTCAATTTTCCATTGGGAAAGAAAAAAAAAAAAAAAAAAAAAAGATAATCTGTCATGAGATATTGCATTTACATAATTCAGATATAATTATTTCTGAAATGAACACCTTACAGTGGCAAATGCTTCACAAAGACCAGAATGGAATAGAAATCTCATCAAAGAATCCCTTGATTTCAAGAGCTTTTCAGATAACATTGACCATCCTTCATTATTACTGAGGTTAAGTACATCTAAGCAGCCAAGAGTGATTTGCTGGAACCATGTCCCCCTTCCTGTCCTCAGTGTCTCTTCCAAACAGGTGGCCCTCTCCTATAGTGAAAAACAAATATTCATCCAGCATGTTCTACTGGGTTCCAGTAAGTGCTGCTGATCAAGAGAGCTGCTGACTACATTGGGCCAGGAAACTGGGTAAATTCTGCAAACACTTGTAAACCACTACAGAATATTAAATCTGGCTTTCCTATTTTGTCGGTACTCCTGACCTGTGTTTGGTATCTTCCCAGGATTTAGTCTGTACCCTTGGTTTCCACTGTGATGCTAAATGGAGCAATGATATTTGCAGTGTGAAACAGACACAAATACAGCCTAAAATACATCCCAAAGACAAGAAAATTGAAAAAAATTCAATCACTGCAACAAAGTGTACTTTTGTCTCTTTATCCATGATGGACGGATGTTAATACTCCTAAGTAGTCAAAGGAAAAGAAGAGATGCAAGGCACAAGAAGTACTGATGTTGTCTTATATGCTTTAATAAGAGAATTTTCCCCTGAGTTTCTATTAACCCCATCCATTTCTGCCATTTCCTAAACCAAGATTTCTGCCATATAAACAACGATGTAGTTCAGAAATAATTTTTATTACAAAGGACATGGGTTATACAAGTGTTTATGCTTTCACTGTTCTTCAGCTAGGCAATTCTCTCTACACAGTTTCCCTATTCTGACCCCAGAGTTTCCTAGCTTAATATAATTTACTGAATTCCAGAAGACGATTATAAGCCTATTTACAATTTAGTGTGTTCAGCATATAGCTACATATGTTCAGTCATAGTTTCAGACTACTCTGGAGAAGTTTTTTGTTCCTAGTGATGATTAAAAATTAATCAGACTTTGACAAAGAGCTTTGATCTAATCATTAGTGTGGCCTCACCATCACATGTGGTCTGTGGGCTAAACCGTGTCTGAAGATTCTTGTTTAGTCTTTCCCAGATGTCAGTATAAGACAACTGACTGATGGCCACATGGACTGAATTACCATGAGGTAGAATAACCCATAGGCACACCCTTATTCTAAGTGAAATAATGAGGGGTTTCAGTCAGTGAGAGCTGAGTAAACTCAGCATTAACACATAGACTATTGTCAGCTAAGGCTCTTTAAATCTCTACCTGAACTTGCCTCGCTTTAGATTCCAGCTTAACCATATGCAATATCCTGGTGAATATCCTAAGTCAGATGGGCAGCTGGTCAAATGAGAAATGTATGGGCTTGTGTTTGATACAGTGCAGAACTAGTATCTACTGAAAGCCAATCTTTTTTAGAAGGCTTCTTTGGGAAAATTATGTTGAAGCCAGTGTGTTCCCGATCAGGGCAATGCAAAGTTCAGGAAGTCTAGAAAATAAAGAAATTGAGTAAACATGAAAATTACTGTTCAAGCATTGCAATCACTTTTTAAGGCACAGAGGAAAAACTTGAATGTTTACATACTGACAGAAATGCATAGAGGTAAGCAGAGGACAATGATAATGTCCAAACTTGATTTTCATTTACAAATCTATTTTGATACTGAAGAATATGTCTATCATAAAACACTGCAAACAATGTATCTCAACTTGGAACACTTTAAATTGTTTAGAAAAAGACTTTCAACTTGCAGTGCTGTTCAGAAGCAAGTCTCAACATTAATTTGTCAAAAATAACCAAAATCATAAATTGGAGGTTTCATAAAATATGTGCCTATCATAAGTCATCCATTAAATGTGCATTAACACTTTGCATTGGATGTTAGTTTCCTCATGAAAACATGTTACATTACTCTGATCATTCCAGAAATCTTTATGCTATTTTCATTGTATATTTTCAACATAATTAGTTTTCTATAACTTTTTGTCTTTCCCGGTAAGGTTTTCTAATGAGGTTTTATAAACATTAGCATCTGAATTCAAATATAGCTGAGATTTATGGAAAAGTTCAATGATTAATTGCTGTTGCAACCTACAATAATATATAGATTTCAAATTAAATCTATATTAAAAATATAGGAAAATTAAATTGCATGCTATATTATAACAAACACTAAAATGACCTGCTTTGAAGGATCAGAATGTTTCAAGAACAATCTCTGGGTGAGTAATAGAAATAAATTTTAACTTACTCTTTTGCTATGACTTTTCTGAGATGCAACAGTGTTCCTAAAGAAAATGAGCATACCATGCAGTGTGGAAGGCACACCACAAAGACAACATAAAGGTAACACATGACTAAATAAATTCTATGAAGGACGTAATGCATAACTGCTTTTTGTATATAATTGAGCAAGATTCTCTTGTTCCCTTTAGTTAAGGGTTTCTGACTGAATAATCACAGAGAAGGTGCTGGAAATCAATATTTCTTTCTATACCATAGTGAAGAGATTCATTTGTTTCAAGCTACTGATAGGAGTCTGTCCTGGTTTTAGCTGGATTAATTTTCTTCCTAGTATCTGGTGTAGTGCTGTGTTTTGGATTTAGGATGAGAATAATGTTGATAACACACTGATATTTTAGTTGTTACTAAGCAGTATTTATACTAAGTCAAGAACTTTTCAGCTTTTCATACTGCTCGGCCAGCATAGGCTAAGATTGCACAAGAGGCTGGGAGGGACAGCTGACCGAAACAAGCCAAAGGGATATTCTATACCATATGACATCCTGCTCAGACATAAAGTGGGGGAACTTGGCTCGGGGTCGCACTGTTGCTCGGGGATTGGCTGAGCATCAGTTAGTGGGTGGTGAGCAATCGAATTGTGCATCACTTCTTTTGTATATTTTATTTTTTTTATTATTATTATTATTTGTAGTAGTAATTATTATTATTTATTATTATTATTATTTTCCCATCCTCTTCTGCCCTACTAAAGTCTCTTTATCTCAACCCACGAGTTTTACTTTTTCTTCCAATTCTTTCTCCCATCCTGCTGCAAGGGGGAGAATGAGTGAGTGGCTGTATGGTGTTTAATTGACAGCTGGGGTTAGACCACAACAGAGTCTGAATGTGTACTAGATTTCTCAAGCAAGCTGAGAACTTTTTGCTATGTCTTTTTTAAGTAGCTGTGAATGTCTTCCTTTTCTATCCTCACATGTCTTGGCACTGATCTGCTCTACAATGCAACGGCATTGCAAATCATTGCCCTGTTCCACAGCCTTCTTGGATGAAATTCATACACTCAGTTAAAGCCCAACTGATCAGACTCAAAGTGAAGACAATCTGAAGAAGTCAGAGAAAAAAATGGGTTTACACAACCTGATACTTCTATTCTAGCTGTTTCACCCCGTTGTACACTCTATTCCAGCAATAGTTCCGCTCAACACAAAATGTAGCTGGTCAGCTTCAGTTTGTGAAATGTTTGGGATATAGTACGTGGCCCAATCCATTGCATCACTGTTTTATCCTATGGTTTTGTAGCACTTTATTGACAAAACATATTCAATCTTTGTCAGCAAATGTAGAAATTATGGCAGGAAAATATCAGGCAGAGGATAAATTCCATGGCTGGAAAAAGAGAACTGGATATTCAGCCTTCTGCATTTCTTGTCTCCTGGGTCACCTGGATGTGCTGTCCTTTCTATGACATATTTGTACAGTAAAAACAACGTTGTGATCCTACTCTGTAATGAAGGCTTCTGGGCACTCTCAAAAAATCTAACAATGGCAGTAGTATGAAGATATAAGACACTGGTATATAATTTTTGCAGAATTATAACCTGATTACCTCTCTATATGTAAATAAAGCCTTCTGACTTAGTAAAACCTGGGTTGGTCTAACTCAAGCCAGCTATAAATCCCTTCAATATTGTATTCTTCCTCTGGTTTAAACAGATTTCATATGCTATCTGAGGACTGTATCTGTTATGAATCTTAGTGCACTCTTGTAGGAATCAAGAGGACAAGCTCCACCCTATGTCACACACATTTCATACACAAAATGGCTGTAGTGAAGCAAGTTGCTAGGAGCAAAGAAACATTTTAGTAAACTGCTAAATTTGAGTGCCAATCTGTCTCCTCACAGTGATGGAGACGCTCCTTATCTACTATGTCAAAGCTTGACATACATTAGTATACCAGACACTTACACTAGCAAACTCAGCACAGGGTAGCATATGACATGTACCCACAGGTGACTGGTTAATATAATTTCCTTCATTTTCAATCAAGGCATATTCAGTTTAATTTAGATAGCTGTTCCTTCTCTGCCACTGGGGCTTGTGTCAAGCTTATACAGGGGATGCAGCAAGCTTTATTAGCATAGATATGAAAGTCACTCATTACAAGTGACACGGTCAGAGCAGGCAATCCAGCACTTCCTCTGTCACCAGGTAAATCTGTGTCAAACTTGATCTGAAACTACATTTCTGTATCTGAAGATATAATAGTTACAGACTACCAGTATCACCACAGAACAGTGATTTAAATGCATTATATGTATTTGTGCTTTTACCTGTAGAAATACTGAATGTTAAACAATATCTGTGTATGTATTTCTGATACTTGTCTCTATTCTTACTGAAAAAGACAAGTATCTTCCATATTCATTGCAAATCTCCTTGCCTCATCAAAGAAACTTTGTTGTCATGTACCATGGTAACAGCAAGACACCTCAGTCAAGATTAGGAACCTATTAACTTTATACTTTACCAGCATTAATGCAAATAGTGAGAGGCAATCATAGCCTCAAAAAGCCTACAAATTTCAGTAAACAAAACAGATAAATAGGTAGGGGAGGAACAGAGAATCAAAGTGGTGAAGTAATGTGCTTAAAGTTACAAAACAAAGCAAATCCAGAGTAAGAGTCTTCAGGTCATCTAGTTCCCCATCACTAGTCAATGATGTCTTACCTCACCCTGAAATAAAAATTGGTTTCTGCTTGTTACGCTTAGTGCCAGTTTGATCAAACCACCATTCTCCAGCTTTTGCTGCTGCTTCTTTGTGTGGCAAGGATGAATATTCTGTAATATCTGACAGAAGGAGACTTTGAGGAACCCCTTGCTTAGCGTATATGAAATAATATTATATGGTACAACTTACTCCTGCACATTTTATGGTACCTTCTAGAGACAATATTTGTGGGGACTCCTGAATAGTGCTTGTAACCAAAGGTCTGAGTCACAGAGCCACCACCCAGAGGGTGAGCAATCACTATCCGTAATAGCTTGTCTTGTTAATAGGTTGTTCATGTTAACAGAAAAACACCTGAAAGTTATTTTACATAAGCTACCCTCCTGTGATGGTGCAATTCTTACCCCCCCTCCCCGCCCCTCTTTGTTGGTCTGCTTGGTGCTACATGCGATTCCACCCACATCCCCTGAGCTATACACCAATCTGTGGAGATAAGGACTGATAACATTAACGAGCCTGGGTCCTGCCCCTCCTGATTGCTCGGAAATTGTTAAAATGGCCCATCATCTCCTAAGGGCCTGGCACACCTGTGCCTGGGATGTGGTCAAATGGGAACAATAACAGAGTTGCACATTCATGAAGTTCTTGTGCAACTGCTGGAAGGCACCAGATGGTAACTAACAAAAGTCAATTATCTTGGACCCTATAAACTGCGACCACCAGGGAGACCCTTTGAGCTCTCCTGGATCACAGCAGGCCTGTGACCAGCATCTCCCCTGAGCTGGGATGCCTCTCAGGTACCAAACCCTTAAGGTGTTGTCTGCTCCAGACAGAAGGCCAGGGTGAAGTCCACCCGCTCAAGTCTCAATTATTGCCTGTTGAGGAATGCCAAGGCATTGTGAGTATTTGCTCTAAACTTGAGAGGGAAATTTTCTTTGAGCTAGCTTCTCTTTCACTCGTTCTTTCTCTGTTTATTGGGGTGGGGGAGCGGGGTTGGGGCGGGGGTACGTACCCTTGTTTCTGTGTGTGTATGTCCATTCTGTGTTCATTCTACTGAATCCAAACACCTTTGTTTCTGTGTGTTTGTCCATTTTGTGTATGCGCATGTATATATAAAGTTACCGTTAAGTAAGTTAGTGTGAATCTTGTCATTTTAGAATCTGTGAATAAGTTGCTTTTCTTTCTTTCAGTATTCTGAATTATTTTGTAATAATAAATTGCTGTTAGTTATTAATAAACCCAGATTTCTTACTAAATCATTACTGTGTCCAAACTTTCATCTGCGACACTTCCTTACAAAACTCTCTTAAAAGTCTGAGACACCTTTATCTTAGAGTGTTACACTCAATATCTTGATTACGAGCAAAGAGGGCACATGTTTTCTATGTGTATATGTATAAAGCCAAGAATTTATTGTTCATATAATTGCAGTCTTAAAAGTCTAATCATTATTAGTCTAGATCTAATTGTTACAGAAAAAGAAAGAAAGAATTGTACAGTTAGAATATTTTGTACAGGAAAAATCTCAATAAAGGTAATAATACAATTAAACTTGTTATACACACACTTCTTGGTTTCTGCCTCTTTCCTGGGATTTTGTTCACCCTTTCCCCGCTCTGGGTCCTGAGGCCAGTGGTTTCATCCTGGTTGGGGAAGAAGTTGGGCGAGGGGGAGTGTTACAATGAATTGTCAGTATCTGGTGTCCTTCACCACCTCTGAATTTACATGGTTACCCCTAAAACCAGCTTTGTCCAGCTCCAGGTCTACATGTCTTTACCAGACTATTGATGGGTTGTTTATAACCATGGGGGGTCCATTGCTGGCCCTGTACCCTATTTCTTATCATCCCATACCTGCACTCCTGTAGGTCACATCCTGTCTCCACTTTTCAAGTTCTTTATCAGACCAGACCTGCATTGCTCTATACTACATCACTACATTAGGGGCATAAACATCTTGTTCTACACAGAATAACTATTTATTATTGCTATCTATATAAACCTATAGTGGTACCATACAATGATAAACAAAAAGCAAAACAAATTAGCCATAGTCACCTGACTAATTAGAGAACTTGCTGTCATGGCTAAACCAAGTAAAACAAAGCTGCAGGCTGGTCAAGAAAAGTTCAGACAAAGCCTGACAAGGCTTAGTCATCATTATTCATTACAAAACTGTATTGAACGTAAGTGTCAAGATTTTGGTAGGGAGGGGTACGAGTGCAGGGGTGGCCTCTGTGTGAAGAGACCAGGACTGTCCCATGCTGAACACAGATGTTTCTGCAACAGACCCACTGCATGGCAAAGCTGAGCCCATCTGCCATGTGTGGTGGCTCTGGGAAAATATATTTAAGAAAGGGCGAAAAACACTGGACAAAGAGAGGAGAAGGGGAAAGGAAGGAGTGAGAAGCAGCAGAGGGAACACCACGGTCAGAAGAGGTGGAGGTGCCTCAGACACTGGAACCAAGATTTTCCTGCAGCCCACGGAGGACCCATGCCAGAGCAGATGGATATTCCTGAAGGAACTGCCACCTGTGGAGAACCCATGCTGAAGCAGAGGAAAATTATAAGTGGGAAGGAGCATCAGAGAGAAACTACTATGTACTGTGTAACCCCATCCCCTTGCACCGCTCAAGAGGATGAGTTAGACGAGTTAGGACTGAAGGACTTAGGTTGAATCAGAAAGAGGGGGAAAAGGTGTTGTTTTAATGTTTGTCGTTTTGTTTCTCACTACATAAATCCATTTCATTTGTCAATAAATTATTTTCCCCCAATTCCAGTTTGTTTTGTCTGCAACAGTAATTGTCTTAATCTCCTGTCTTAGCCTTGACCCATGAGTTAGCTTTTTCCTTGTTTTTTTCTAATTTTCTCCCCATTCCACTTAGGATAGGAGTGAGCAAGCAGCTGAGTGGGAGTTTGGCTGTTAGCCCAGGCTAGCCCATCACAAAAACTTATGACCTGTTGCTAACAATGACAATACTGTATTTCAGGGCTACATCCATAGGTTGTCAAAAATGAAATATACCTCTATCTAAAGATGTAAAACAAGACTGCAAAATTCAGTTTCTGATTCCCCTGAAACTATTCCAGCAATGTTCCCTATAGACATTTACACAAAATAACTCATCGCTGGTTTCAAATACCAGCAGACACACCAAATCTGTTGTCCCTGTTCTTGACTTATAGTGGGGCCCCCATATTTCCGCTGGGTTCCATTTGCAATGATATCTTTACAAAGAAATGAAATAATTACTGAAAGCCTATGAGAAGGCATCACATTTTAAGTGTATAGCAAGCTACCCTATTTCCTTAATACACTAAAACCATTATTCTACTGTTACAACTGTAGAATAAAATTAAGATAACAGCTATTTCTTCACTTTTCTTTCTGAAATATTTTTTGATGTAAATTTTGACTATGTCATTAGCCTTTTTCATGTTACTCATTGAAGCTTCTCTTGGTTCCAGTGTCCTATGATTCACAGTTTTTTCTTGAGACATCTATTTAGGCCTACATATATGCCACTCTTTTAAATATCACTGCACATTTTTCATAACATTCATGTGTTACAGTAAATATTATTTACAATATTTAGCAGTTGCTAAACAAAAGAATTCTATCTTGGAACTTGACACGTTCCTCTACATTTCAGTAAGTGCTTTTTCTCATTTTTACAAAGACCACTGAAATTCTGTATACCTTCAAGGGCTGTTTCTTTCATGTCCAGTACATAAACATGTAGTAGACATTATTTAGTCTATTAAAACATGTCTTCTCTAAAGATACTGTAATAAACCAAAAAAATAAACAAAAAAACCCCACTACCTGTAGTCCAATCCTGTGGACACTGAGGCAAGGACTCTCCATTGAAGTGCAGAAGGAAAGACCCTTTATTATTACAATAATACATACTTATGCTCTCACCAAAGCTCGCTCTTCATAATTAGCAAATCAGCTATTAGACAGCTATCAACCTTTACTCCTATCAGCATAAGACCACTCTAACACGCGCTGTGCAGACCAATCAACTTCTTGTTAACTTCTCGTTCACGCGCTGTTCACATGGCATTAACTTCTCACAGTTTAGTACTTTTCCACAGTTCAGTGTTGCAGCTGTCCGTTGTTTTTCCCTGCCACCTTGACACAACTCAGCAGTTTCTTATCTTTCTACCAAGGCCTGTTTTTCATCAAGGCCTAGCTGTTTCTCAGAGGCTGTGCAAGGCTGACAGGCTGATGCCTCCCACATCTCCCCTTTCTTTGTTTTGCAGCTGCACCTGCAAGGCTTGTTTCAGAGCTTTATCAATTAAGGTTTAGGCAGACTTCAAAAAACACAGCATACTTAAAATAGTTCCACAGAAGGCTAGAAACAATACAGCAGTTACAGTTACTAGTTGAAAAGAGTAGGACAGTCTTTTTCACCATCACATTTCCAGGGCACTGGGATACACTGGGTTGACTGAAGACCACAGCTGATTTCATTTACCCGGCATGTTCTCATATAGCACAGTTCAGCATTCTTGTCAGACCCATCCTCGCAGTCCAGATCCCCATCACACTGCCATCTGTTAGGCACACACTGACCACTGATGCACACAAAATCAGATTCAGCACACAATTTCTTCACACAAGCAGTCTCATCATTAATGAGGTACTAATATTCAGATCCGCAATTTCTGGGGAACCCTGGATGCAGTGAGAATTTAGAGTACCCTTCCTCACAAACCGGAAATCCTACGTGATGCGTCCGTCTGTAGGTGAGGCATCCAAAATCGCTGCAAGCAGGTCCAGCCTCTAAACCAACAGGCCAAAATAACTGGCAATTTTGTTTGAGTGGAAACCTCTGATTTCATCCTCCTGTTGGGTTCCACCCAGAGCCTGGCCACCACTCAAGGGGGGAAACCAAAGGAGTTTCTAATAAGGTTAAACACTTGGATTCTTAATTCTTAATACAGCTAAACAAAGAAAGTTGAATACACACATTCTTATAGCATTTCATCCTTATTAATAACTACATTTTGTCTAAGCTACATCTTTCACTAGTGACTAGTAAGCCTATATATTTCATTAAGGAGTTGCAATTACTGTTAGCATTTTCTCTTAAAAGAGTTGGCAACCGTAGTGTGATTAAGGACAGAGATAGTGTATTTTGTCCTATTGCAGTAGTAAACATTACCCATACATTCTGCTTAAATGATCAGTCGAAGAGACCGCAAACTGTCGGCACAGGGGTATCCACAGCACCCACAGCTGGCTCCTCAGTGTCCACCAAAAGCTGCCTCTCACGCCTCAGGTACAGTTGCACACACCTTGCCGGTAACCACCGGGGACCGTGACCTGTGGAGACACAAGCATAACCTCTTCCCCAGGTTATTAAAGGACATGGTCCTTCCCAGTTACCACTTTCCAGGTTTTTTGCTAACACTTGAGCTTAGCCCTGGACTTCTTGTTGATCTGGTATCTGCGACAAGAAGTGACGCAATATTGGTGGCACCTGTGAGACCGGGGAAATGTTTAAAAAGTTCATGACATATAATGCCTTATTTAGCCTTTCACGAGGTGTAGATTGATACCATCTCCCCCTTTTTTGTTGTTGCAATAGAAGCTTTAGCGTGCCATGCGTATGTTCCACAATGGTCTGTCCAGTCGGTGAGTGGGGAATGCCAGTCAGATGCTTGACTCCCCACTGTATGGCAGGATGCAGACACTGCTCCAGAAAAGGTATCAACAGACACATGTACATATTTTAACGTTCCAAATGCAGTGGAGTGAGTGATGTCAGATTGCCATAATTCTAAGGAGACAAGTCCTCGAGGGTTGACACCACTAGCTATTGAAGAGAGGGAGTCCTTCTGGCATTCAGGGCAAGTGGCAATGATGTCTTTAGCCTGATGCCTTGATAAAGAAAACTGTTTTTTTATTGCCCTGGGGTTTTGGTGGAAAAATGCATGTGAAAGCCGTGCTTACTCAAAGACATCAGGTACCACCTTAGCCACCAGAGTCAACACATCTGCTCATCGATTGCCTTCAACCAAAGGTCCAGGTAGTGCAGTATGTGCTCGAATATGTACAATAAAATAAGAAGTCTTGTGATTATTTAATAATCATAAAAGGGTGTGCATTAATGAATGTAACAGTGGATTATTAACGTCCTTCAAACACGAATTCTCTATACGCTGTACAAGATTGGCAACATAAGCAGAATCAGTAACAATATTAATTGGGGTGTCCCAGCGTTGAAATACATGGACTACTGCAGCTAGCTCAACGATCTGTGGTGATCCCGGGGATTGAATATCTGATTGCCAAATATGAGTATGAGGGTCTTGCCATACTATGACTGACTTTTCCGTTTTTCCAGATCCATCAGTAAACACAGTTAAGGCTTGCAATGGTACATGGCTGCAAGGCATGTAATAAAAAATTTTGTTATAATAATTTATGTGATAACTAAAAACTGTCCGGGGTAGTCACAGATCGCTGTCTGGAACTCTAAAGACATTTGTATTAGCCACTGTAACATGTGCGTAGTAACCAGAACAATGATACACACAGGTTCCTGACCAGCAAGTAATAGTAGGCGCTGTCTACCTTTCATGATCAGTTTGGCAAACATTTCTGGATGAGTAGTGACCATCTTGTGCATTTGGTGTGACAAAAAAAAAAAAAATCCGTTCAGTAATAACAAGAGGGTCACTAAGTATTTCATCCCACTGAAACAGCAGAACGTATGGCTGCCCTGGAGGGTTAAATAATACCAGTTGATACGGATGGCTGGGTACACATCGCAATGCTTGTCTTTCTGAGATGATATTAACTACACGGTGGAGATCTTGTTTCACTTTCTCTGTAAGTACTCTGGGTGATGTCAGTGAAGTATCTCCTCGCAAAATATCAAACAAGCTATGCAGATCATCATTAGTTAAGCCCAACAATGGCCGTATCCAATTTATGACTCCCAACAGTTTCTGTAAATCATTTAAAGTCTTAACATCTGTTATAAGTTTAACCTGTTGCGGGACAATGATCTGTTCACAAGTTCTCCACCCCAGGTACTGCCAAGGTGATGATCGCTGTACCTTTTCAGGTGCTATTTGCAACCCCATTTGAGATACTGAGTCTTTGGTTAAAGCAAGAGCCTTTTCCATGATCTCCTGTGTTTCTGCTGCTATAAGGATGTGAAGTTCTAAGGCCTGGACAACAGGCCCAAGCCAGAGTTGACCTATAGATGAATCCTGTATATTTTATAACTGATAATCATTGTGGTAGTAGGTATTGTACTAAGTTATAACAACCCACTTATGCTGGTGTAAAAAGTGCTAAAGCATTGAAATACTGCAGCCTGAGCAACAGGCCCCAAGCTGAAGCTGCTAACTTAACATGTAGTCATTAACAAAATATGTAAACTCGTTAGTGAAAGACAAAATATAATCAGTAGTGAGGAGAGAATGTATTCAACTTTCCTTTCGCAGCCTTGTTCAAGGCTGAGAACCCAAGTATTTGGCCTTGTTAGAAACTCCTTTGGTTCCTGCCCCCCCCCAAGCCCTGGCCAAGCTTTGGGTGGAATCCAACAGGAGAATGAAACCAGAAATTTTCCACTCAAAACAAAGGTGCCAGCTATTCTGGCTTGCCGATCTCTGGTATATAAGGCTGGGCCCGTTTGCAGAGACTTTGGATGCCTCACCTATGGGTGGACGCACCGCGTAGGATTTCCCACTTGCCGGGACAAGCTCTCCACATCCTCGCTGTAACCGGGGCTCCCCAGCGTCTGCAGATCTGGATGATGGTAACGTATGCAAGTGGTGATGTATCTTTCTTAATCATTATTCTCTCTCTCGTACCCTGTATTTTCCTGTTTGTTGCTTTAAGTGCACTATTCTGCTTTTTTCTTACTGCATGTTTTCTGTATTACGCTGTTACACTATTTGGTTATCACCAGTAAAATACGCCTACTCTTTTCACTCTGGTGTCTGAGTTTAATTGGTATCCTTAATCAGCAAAACAGGGTGTCATCCATATAATGATATATAACAGCCTGGGAGACCTGCATTCTAACAGGGCTCAAAGCCTTTGCAACAAACCACTGACACATCGTGGGACTATTTTTCATGCCTCATGGTAAAAGAACCCAGTGGTACCGTCTTGCAGGTTCACTAACATGAATACTGGGAATAGAAAAGGCAAATTTAGGTGCATCATCCGGATGCAAGGGAATGGTAAAAAAAAAAACCCAATCCTTTAGATCAATTATTACAAGATGCCAGTTTCAGGGAATCATTGTTGGGGAGGGCATTCCTGGCTGTAACATACCCATACCCTCCATGGCATCATTAATGCATCGGAGATCATGTAAAAGTCACCATTTACCACTTTTCTTTAAAATAACAAACACCAAGGAGTTCCAAGGACTGGTGGTAGCTATGATATGTCCTGCACTTAACTGTTCCTGAACTAAATCATTAAGGTGACGCAGCTGTTCCATTGGCAAGGACCACTGATCCACCCACACAGGTGATTCTGTTTTTCAGGTTAGTTTCAGGGTGGGTTTAGGGGTGGGCTGTGCTGTAGTGGCAATTAAGACAAATTTGATCCAATTTGAGTTCCCCATTGAGTCATACAGTCATGACCCCATAATGTAATAGGGGTTTCCAATATAAATGGATAAATATTTGCTACCCGGTTTTCTGGGCCCCTTACATGAATGAGATCTTTGCTTTGAAACATTACAGCATGACCACCAACCCCGAAAAGCACTTGAGTTACCTGAGCTAAAGGCCAATCTGCTTGCAGATATTATGGTCACATCCTCACCAGTATCTAAAATGCCTGTTAGTTCAACAGATTCTTCTGCTTTGGTGAGGGTACATTTTACCAGAGGTCAACCTTGTGTCACTGTCTGAGCCCAAAATATTTGAGTAGTACCTGCTGATCCAAATCCTGAGTCACCCCAGCTTCTCAGCATACTATTAGGGGGAGCCGGAGTAAGATAAACAAGCTGAGCAATTTTTGACCCTTTTGTTACTGAACATGGGGGTACAGGGGTCCAGGCCATAATTCTGATTTCCCCTTCATAATTGGCATCTATGACCCCTGGTAAAATGAACAACCCCTGTAAGGTTGTAGATGATCTTCCCAGTAATAACGCACTTTTTCCATTTCCCAATGGTCCATATACTCCTGTTGGTATCAAGGATACTGTGGCATCTAATAATGTTACTGACTCGGAGGCTGCCAGGTCCACGCCTGACCGATAGTGACTAAATTATTATAAACCACCATTGATTGAAATATTTGATTAGTGTCTTTTTGTTCACGCTTGTGCCTGGAGGTCCCCCTATCTTCTTCCAGCATTTGAAAATACAGCCTAGGGGACCCTTTCTGACTATTCCGCCACTCTGGCTGCTTCCCATCTCGTCTACTTTACCTTAAAACGCTACCCAAGTAAGCTGACAATATCCCCCTCAGGCAGATGGTACAAGGGTGCATTCTCCCCACAGAGTATGCATCTAAATTCAAGACAACAATTAACAGAGAATTACTGCCTCCTGCTAGAGGAGATATTTCACCTATGACACTTAAAACACTTAGCCCGAACAAACAGGCAGCACCGATGACCCAGCAGGCGGGCACTAGGCGCTCTGTACTAAGGAATGTTAACTGGTCCTGCACTAACCCCCCACTGGTACAGAGTCTGCTCTGCGCTGCGTTCCTCTCCAGCCGCTTCCCTCGCGGGATAACGGAACTGCGGGTCAGAGAACTCCGCACTCTGCAGCTGCAGCTGGGCTGCTTCTCACACCCGCAGAACAATCACACAACCACACAAAGAGGCCTCTTACACTTATTACTCACACCACATAAAATGACAGATACTACAAACATCAAAACACAATTAAGAATATATAAAGCCATTGCTTGTTGATTATGTGGTGTTGACAGACAAGGGACGCCGCATCCCAGTGTCAGCACCTTCTGTAAAAACTGCCACTTTTGGCGTTGCGGGGGGCGGGCGGGCCGAAAGCGCGGTGCCAGGCTCTGCTGCAGGTGGTCGCCTTGCGGCAGGGGGGGTCGAGAGGCTCAGGGCCGCTGCCGCCAACTCCACACTTGCAGGTGGGGGGGCGCGAATGCTGAGTGCACGAGTGCTAAGTACAGCCGTGAGCGATTGCCTCTACTATACCTGTTGTAAATGAGTTTTGAAGCCCATCCTCATTAATGCTTTTCTGTTGTTCTTTAATAACAGAAAAATGCAGTCCTTCCCAACGTGGCTGACGTCCCGGCTCAGAGATTACAGGAGCAACAATCTTTCTCTCCATGTCCATATCCCCTTGCGCCAAGGCTTCTTGCCTTACTTTTACCCACGGATCATCCCCAACTAAGGGAGGACACGGGCCAGGTTCTCTTTTAGGATTTACAGTGTCAGGGTCTAAAAGATTATCACAGTCAAAAGACCCAGCATATAAAGCCTGCCACAGGGGTTCAGAACATGTGTCCTTGCCCTCGGTGTCCTCATCCTCTCTCTTAACAGCCTGGCTGCGTTCCTTATCTTGTCTTTTTATTATCTCAAAAAGAGTTCTCCATGTCTGTAAGAGTTCTGCAGCAACCTGATTCCCTCGCATTGCACAGTCCCATAATCTTACTCCTGCTCTATCCCATATCGGAACAGTGAATATAGTAACCGCGGCTGCTACCCAGTTTAAAATTCTCTTCAAGGCATGCAAGCTAATATGCACCTTATACTTAGCTAACAGTCTTTTCATCAGTGCAAGCACTGACTTTTCTTCTGAGGATATTGACTTACCCATTGCTTCCCCACAGCTCACCTTGCTCACCCTGCAATGGTGATTGATGCTGGCTCCTGCTTCCTTTCAGCAGCTACTTAAGTTCTGTGGGGTTTGCCACCGGAGTGATCCAAGCTGATCACACTTATCGCCCGCCTCACACGGGGCACCATTTGTGGCAACTGAGGCATGGACTCTCTATTGAAGTGCAGAAGGAAAGACCCTTTATTATTACAATAATACATACTTATGCTCTCGCCAAAGCTCGCTCTTCATAATTAGCAAATCAGCTATTAGTCAGCTATCAACCTTTTCTCCTATCAGCATAAGACCACTCTAACATGCGCTGTGCAGACCAATCAACTTCTTGTTCACGCGCTGTTCACATGGCATTAACTTCTCACAGTTTAGTACTTTTCCACAGTTCAGTGTTGCAGCTGTCCGTTGTTTTTCCCTGCCACCTTGGCACAACTCAGCAGTTTCTTATCTTTCTACCAAGGCCTGTTTTTCATCAAGGCCTAGTTGTTTCTCAGAGGCTGTGCAAGGCTGACAGGCCAATGTCTCCCACACAATGCAATTCAGACGAGACACTCCTTATGATGTGTCGATAAGCCTATAAGATTCCTCACTGCCTGTGAACTATTTCAAGGAATTAGGATATGTTGTAAATGCAAAAGGAAAAGGAAACCTGAGAAGGGTTGAGAAGGTAAGTGAGATTTACAGGCAGAGAATAGCTGTACAATTCTAATTTTTTTTTTCTAGATGTTCCTTCAGGCCTAGTTTTATTAGCTAAACTCGTGTTTCTTCTTCCATGACTTTTTTCCCCCTTCCAAAAGTGACAAACAAAAGTACTGAAACCTCAGAAATAGTTCTCACTTCTTTTGCTAGGAAGACGTGTAAGCACAATCTAAGTCCCCTAGAGCTTGGCTAGTCCCCTTTCTGATCTGAACATCTGGATTCAGGTGGCAAGTAGTAAACTGATAAAAACTTGCAGAGCTTTTTATTACCCAGAAGCCAACAGTGATGCTCATGGACTTTGTGGCTCTGAAAGAAGTCTTTATCATGTAAATTATCTATAGGATAATCTAATTGAGAAAACAATCATATATTTTAATTCTTGAAGAACAAGTTTCAGTGGGGTTATTCACATTTATCTTGAAGCTTGTGAAGCATTTTTGTTGGATCAGGTTAGAGTCATAATGCCTATAATATGTGTGCATACACAGAAGTATATGTATATTAAGAGGCAGAGAGAGAGAAGAATATTACCCATTTATATATTCATAAAATTATAAATGACTTCATTTTTAATTATGCTGTTGTGTATTGTCTCTGGAAATGTGAAAATTTTGTAGTACTATATGAAAATTGTTTCAACAGAGATGGCCCAGTTTGAGACTCTAATAAAAGAACAATTGAAATTTTAAGACAGGTAATTTAGTGACCTAAAGTTTCGCTTACTTATAAACTAAATTTCTTTATATACTTTTCAATTTGGCAGTATTTTTGAAAGTCCTTCAGATGATACTGAAACTTAGTAATTCCCTGTTCAAGGTATGAAGTATTTTTTAGGATATTCTTCATGATCAGATACTCACCTTTAAAAATAATTGGGGAATCTTCATCAAGTCATGAGATGGAAACCAAGAACATGGACATGAAAACATAATCTGATAAAGAAAACCAAGATCCCTGACAGCAGAGATACCAAGATGCAGAGTCCATAGGTGAGTTGAGAAGATCAGAGAAGAAATCTTATGCTTTGTTCCCCAGAGCTCCTGTGGAGCCCCACAGGTCCAAGCCTCCATACCTGAATTTCAGGAAAATTCACATTACCTTTCATGGGCAAAACTACTCCAGCTCTCATTCCTTAAATTTACTGTCTTCTTCACAAAGGAATATCACCATCACCTGCCTGAATTTACTTGCTGTCTGAAACTAGCTTTGTAGTGCCTGACAGTTTCCTTGGTTAATGTCAGAGGAATTTACACCATTTAAGTGTCAGGGCATTTGGACCATGATGTGGAGATAATTGAGCACACATATTAGTACAGTTCATTCGTTTGGGAGGTAATCTGTGCATATGGTTGCAAGGGTAGAGGAGCCATATTTTCCTGCCTGGTTAAGTATATAACAAAATTCTCCTTAAAAATGGCATAAGTATTTTTAAGATTCTTTTATGTAGCTGATATAAAGGAGGTAGATCACAGTAAATAGTACTAACAATCTTACCTAACAATTCTCCCAATTTAAAATGGAGACTCAGTTTGCGTTTTTCAGAAGGAGAAAAAAAAAAAAATTAATTCAGTACCATATTCTTGACATAGTTGCATTTTTCTGTTCTTCTAGGGACAAACTGCTTATTTGCCCACACCAGATGAATTGTTTCCAAATCCTTTCCCAGGTGTGAATCTAGAAATGCAAGGTGATAGCTCTGGTCACAGTTAGAAACATGTTTTGCCCCTCCCACTCTGCAATTCCCTCGGAAATCAGTGTGTTGGAAGATGATTTCTTTGGTTAGAGAGCAGTTTTTGCCCTTGCTTGTTCCTGCTGGTTATTTAATCCTCTTGTCAGTTAGAGCAACCGAATGTGCTCTTGTCCCTTTTCCCTTTGTGATGTAAGGGGGTCAGCTTGTCAAATTAATTTCCATTCTTCATGTCTCATCTTTCTAATTTTTGTTGTCAGATGTGTAAGGGAAACACAGAGTTAAGTCCTGTAAGACTAAACAAGTTCTCTTTTTCTCTGCGCGCGCGCGCGTGTGTGTGTGTGTGTGTGTTTTTTTTCTCTAAGCAATTTAAAGCTATGGCTAGGTCACTGTGTACTTAGAAGTGCATGTTACCAGATACAGACTTCGTTCTTCCTTCACAGAGCTTTGTGCAGCAAAATACACACACAGTGATTCCACCAGCCTCGATTTGCTCTCCACTCTGCTGCAGTGATTCCCATAATCTGTGCTTTGCATCTTTTGGCAGCTAGGACTTCTGTTTTAATAGTGATTCTTCTGGTTCTGGTTTAGCAGCTTATTATATGCATTAAATCTGTATTATTAGGGACTTCTAGAAGTTCTGCTAAACACCCCTTCTTGATATTTTATTTTTTCTTTCAAATGCAGTAACCAAAGAGGAAGAGTTGTTGTAAGTAGTCTAACAGGACACTCTAGTCACTGAACACACAGGTATATTACTTTTAAAAGTAGCTCACAGATAATTGGAATCATTAATCCCTGGAAGAGTTATTGATTGAATATTCTTCTATAAATGATAGAGTTGACTACAGAGTGCCAAAAATTTACTGAGTATACAGTCTAATGGAACCCAGAATGATATGGATGCTGAATAATGATTATGTTGTATAAAATTCAATCAGTTCTAGTCAGCAATGCCTTTGAAATATCAGAGAGAACTAGTCTCTGCCTCCCACTGGATTCCTATTTAGAGACCATGGGTTTCTGATTCATAATTCTGCGATGCAGCATTTGGGCAAAGAAACTGGCTAAAGCTCAACAGCTAAAAATGAGGAATTTTCGATTTTTGCTGATGCCAGTGCTACATTCTAAATATCAATTCAGCTAATAAAGATTATACTTCAAGTTATGGGTGATAGGAGAGAAATAAAGAGGGGAAAAAAGGTTTCTTCCAGTGTAAGAAAAGCCAGATCATCAAGGTATATTTCAAATTCTGTAGATAAGAGTATCTGTTTCTCCAGTCAGCATTATACTCAAGTCATTTGAGTATCCACAACTATTTTTTTCAGATGCTTTTTGTGAGAAATCCATATGTTTTCTGTAATACATTAAATAATACTTCCGTAGACTTCTTTGCTAAATTAAAATAATTACAGAAAGTGTGTTTTCCCTGAATACTTGCAGGGTGTCTGTGAAGAAGATCTCTGAAAGTTACAAAAGTCAAGCACAGTCATACACACATTAGGACTTCTGAATCTCACTCTGCCTATAGTTTTGGTCTTGTAGCCTGGCCTGTGCCATATTGCACTATCCTCTAGTGGATATACTTACTGGTGTATCCATGCCTGTTGACCAGAGACATCAAGTCATGATCTCAGCTGAATTTAGAGACTAAGGAATCTAGGATAAATGAAAACGTCACTTGGTTCAGAGATTAGTTTGGTACTACCCTGCCAATAATCATAGACTGATCCAGGTTGATATATATTCAGTCATTATGACTGCTTTTTTGTGAAGTAGAAAATCACATTTTAAAGGTTTTGGGGTTAAGGTGTTTTGGTTTGGTTTGGGTTTTTTTGCCTAGATACCCTGTTTTACAATAGTATTTGTGTATTTTGCCTTTTTTTGGTGAGATTTTAAATACTCTGACATGTCTGTCACTCTTAAATCTCTCAGGAGAGACAGGCTCTGGGACTTGCTTCAAAAAGCTTCTACAAAGGCTGTAGCTCTGCACTTCTGTGCAGAGAGCATTCAAAATGCCATATTAGGTGCTGGAACAGCTCTTCTGACATAAATCTAAATCCACATGGCTAAAATAGGGTTTCCTTAGGTTTTATACTGTATACCAAAAAAAATATGAAAAAAAAAAAAAAAAAAAAAGATCCTACTCTAAATCCAGGCAAAAACAAATAGTTGGGAAACCAGAAAGAATAGGTATACTTCTGCAGCCTAGACCTGGTTGACTAAACCTCAGAAGGGAGAGAAGGGTAAAACACACAAAAAAATAATTCTTGTCTACTTTGAGTCAGTATCTGTTACTTGCTAAGGTAGTCTTGAGTAATGCATCCAGTTTGGGATATTAAGGTGTCTGTAAAATGTAAAGACCTAATAAAGAAAGTGAAGGAGAATTATAATGGGAGGCTTAAAATGAGAAATCAGTGGGAAATAGTTAAAGGACTTGGCCTGTTTTAGTCACTAAATAAATAACACAAGAGCGAAATGGTAAAAACCATTTATGGTGGAAAAAATCAAGGAGAGTAAAGGACTTGTATTGGAGTAGAAGAAGAAAATTAAAAGCTCAGTTTGATGGACATGGTGGGACAGTAAGAGAATTTAAAATATTCATATGCTAGAATGTTTAGTGTATTAATACCCTGAATAGAAGGCCAGCAAAACAAAACCAAGCTATGGAAAACGAAGCATTGTGTTAGGCTATCTAGGAGGGCTACAGAATCTGTCTCTCTGGAGGCTTATAAACCAGATTAAAACAACGCTGAATATAATTATCCTTCCCTTAGGACAAGGAGGGGTGGACTGGGTGACATCTGGAACTCCCCTTGAAACTATAGATCTACAATGCAATGAATAAGTGAAAATTTATTGACATGAATGTGAATAAATGGAGGAAAACCCCTTTAACTTGTTTGCTGACTTTTGGTAAATTTACTCCACCTTTTGGGACATGGTAACGCCTTAATAAGAGCTCACAAATACTAAGAAATGTGATGTTGTATGAAGAATTAAAAGAAAAAATGTCCAAGACAATTCATTAGTGCTGCTCATTCTTTCATGACTTTATTATTTCGTAAGGGTACCATGAGGCACTTACCCCCTGGTCACAGCCCTGTAACAGCCAGGCAAGGAGTGCTGGCCAGGACCGAAGGCTGAGCTTAGAGTAGCCCTGAGGAAGGGGGAGCCCCCGAGGGAGCTCCTTGAAGCCCACTGCTGCCCAGCTTCCACCCAGCCATCAGGCCCAGGCCCCATGGCTGCCCCTTGTCAGGGATGGCCTGGTACCTGCTGCCGACACCTGGCCAGCAGTAACTACTGCTGATCAGTGGCTGATGGGTTTGCTTGCTTGTCTACTGTCCCCTTGTGTTGTGTGTTTTCTAACCCCTGATGTGTTGTGATTTAAACCTTGCAGATGGTCTAGGTAATTCTCCAAACCAGCATTTACCTACAATCTCAATAGTGGCCTGTGCTGACAAATGCTGAAAAGGCCAGCATGATGAACACTGTAGAATTTTACAGAATTATGTGTAAGCAAGATAATAGAGCCCATGTTTATCTCACTGAATTGAAAAATTTACAGTGGAAGTTTGAACAGCTGCAGTACTTTGTTCAGTCACCAGTGCTGAAGTCTTACATAAATCTTATTGAATCAAAAAAATATTGGCAAATATTTGCATTTTTAGTTAATGGACAAAAGCGGGAGAACTGGAATGGAAATGATGCTGTGACACATACTAAGGATTCTGGGTGGCACCACTCATGGGTATAATGACAAGCCACCAACATATAGAAATATAGATGTGATCAGTGAAGAAAAATTAGTAGTATTATAATTAAACAGTGAAATATGACTTGTTATTTCTCATTGAAAACTGACTTCAGGTTATGTGGATATAGATATATATCTCTTGGAACATCGAAGGAAAGACAAAGAGAGCTAAAGAAATAAAAATGCAAAGACAAAATGCCCAGCCTTAGTATACTTACATGCATAATAAGCTATACAGGTTCAGTAGAACTAATTTTTCTGAAGAAAAAAATAAAAGACCTGGTTTGGAATATAATGTAGAATTTGAGAAGTTCTGGAATAGGGGAAATAATAGAATATTTTACTTGAAAAGATATTTCAGAAAAAAGATTTAATTTGTCTATATTTGCTTTTGTGACAGGTAGCTCAGAAAGCCAGAAAGCCCTTGCTGTTTTCCAGATTTTGATGGAGAGCTGGGAAAGCCTGAAAACAGCCATATCCTACCTCAGAGCTCTGATCTTAGACCCTAAACTCTAATTGTAATTATATGCATATAAGCATCTTTAAACATAAAGTGCCAGGGAACGTTCTGTAGCCTTGAGTCTACAGGGACATATGCTGACTTCATTCACACTACCTAACTCTTGTCTCTGGATTTCCTCTGGGACACATGTGGTGACTCCAGATAATAGGGTTTTTTTAATATTTAGGTTTCTTACTGTATGAGATAATGCAAGCAGTACTGCAGCCCACCAGAGTCGAGTAGGTCTGTTTTTTCACAGCTTTAATCTGAATGTCTGCATTGCATGCCTTGGGGCATTCAAAAGAGTATGAGTATGTTTGAATCTGCAAATTGTATTACAGAATAATGATGAAGTGCCACACAAATATAGAGAGTAATAAAAATGTTAAAACTTGTCCATACCATCTGTTATATTGGTCCCTGGAATGTACATCTCAAAACCTATGGACATTGCCTCCAAACATTTTAGCTGGTGTGAGCTGAAACAGTAGCAGAGAGTGTGGTTAAGTAATAAACTCGTTGGTACTATTAGCAGTACTGTGCTTGAGCTGTCTGTTCAGGGGAGGAAGGGGGCTTGCACTACAAACATAGACACATGTAGCTGTATCCATGTGTCTCTTGGAAGCTTCATCTAACTGACATGTTTCACTGAAATGTTTTGTCCTTTAAAAGCCCAGTTTTCCAATATACCCTTTTGACCATTGTTAAAAATGCTCATTGTTTGCTAGAAAGAGGAGCTTGGTGCTACACAGAGCAAAATAATTTCTCCAGGAAAATCAGAATGCATGATGGCTAAACAAATGAAGTGAACTGGAGCTGCTGCTACAGCTTCCTCATGGAGACACTAGGTAGTGACACATATGGCCAGTAATATATAGGTCTACAGCTAAGTTCTTTCCTAGTTGGAGCCTGATAGTCACGTTCATGCTGAGCATTGTCTTATTTATATATATATATATAGTCCCATGCAGATAGTGAACCAAATTATCTGCTTTGATAACTTCCCTGATGTCAATGACCTGGAATATATGATGTGGCTAAATCACTTCACTAGGAATATTACAGACAAAAAGTTGTCTTTAATATAGAGCTAAAGGACTCACAGCTTACAATAGGAAGATGAGTTAATGGACGGGTTTGTATGTATGTCCTGCATCTCATCTACAAAATTTTTCTTCCAGACAAAATTTGAAGGTACTGTAGCTGGAAGACTGGCAAACTAGCTCAGCATACAGGAAAGATAGGCAGCATACCAACTCATTGATGTGCTTTTGTGCTTGCAAAGAATAAACTGAATACTGATCAAAATGGGCTGGAGTGAAGGGGAGCCTTCATCTGGGGAAAGAAAGAAATAAAGGAAGGTGTAGGATTGCCTGATCTTGCCCTAATCATGCATCTGAGGCTGCTGAAGAGGTTTTTTTGAAAAAAAAAAAAAAATCAGAGAAGTGCTGAAGGTCTTCCAGCCACATGAATGTAGTGGATACAAATTAAATGAAAGAATCATACCAGAGACACTTTTGAGTATGTTGCTCTGTTTTATTTCCCATTTGAGAGAGAGTTAATTTAGAAAATCTTAATCCTTTATATTGCTGGAAACATCACAAAAAGAGGTAGTTGATCACAAAGGCAGAACATTGCTTCATCCTTGAAACCCTTATGCTGTCTACTCTTGCTTAAATTCAGTATCAGAATTAGAAGTGGATGAAAAAGAGGTTATTATTTTTCTTTAATCTGTCAGCACATTTTTAACTGTATTGGGTTTTGCTGCCTGTCTTGGGAATGTAGGACTGGAAGTATCTATAGAGAGCAACTGTGTAATAAAAGTTTAATCCATAAGGCTCCACAGAACCTTACTTTCACACTACAAGCCAAGAACAAGCTAAAATAAGCTTATGACTTCATGTTCCTGAGATGTTTCTTTTTTTCCATGCTTTTAAAGTGCAGTAAGAGGGACTGTGGACATGTTTGCAGTTCCTCCCGTCACTCTGTCAGATCAACATAAGCTGTACATGAAGTGATTGAAGGGAAGAGAGAAAGAAAGGCAGCTTTTATGGATAACAGAGCCAATCTCATTCTCTTCAGGAGCCCAGACTCTCAACTGAGTCCAAGCCTATAAGCACAAGCAAACACACATATTACCTGCATAATTCTACTTCGTAACCACCAGGTCTGACAAACTTAGAAGGACAAACCTTCAACAAACAATGTCAGAGCATAGATTGATTCTGACCAAAATGGAAGTAATAATAACCACAGCAATAACAATAATGATGAATGATGAGCTAACAATAGCAACAACAATAATAATAATACATCTCTACATTGTGGATGTAATCATTACTATAGGACTCACAAAGCTGTCAGCTCTCCTGTGGTCCAGGTCAGATCTTCACTCTTTTTCACATGCAGATTGAAAGCATGGAAGAAAGGATAACAAAGTGATATAAAAAAGAGGACAAGACTACTGTTCATTCTGGGGTGAGATCTGATTGGATATGTGTATAGAAAAATAAGCATGATCTGGCCTAGTGCTTTGGAAAGATGTGAGATCTCCCAACATTTCTCCAATTGTATTTCTTTTAATCTAAATGGACGACCTGCTACATTTCTTTTCACAAAAATGATCAAAGCAAAATATAAAGACTATCCTGAATTAGCATCTAGATTAACATTTTTCATTCTTCTAATATTTTAGATCATTATTTCATACTCTTATGCTTGACATTCACTTTCAGAAATTTTTTCTTCCTTTCTTTCACTTTTGTAGGCCAGTGTTATACAACATTTTCATATTTGTTCTCACAAGAAGAATGCACAACAACACAGTTAATCTTATCAATGCTTTACTTATGGTGTCAAAAATCTTTTTAAGACCTGCTACTATCAAGTCCATGGCCATTGATCAGTGTTTTCAAGCTAAAATATGTTTCATAACTACTGTTTCTTTTAAATTCATGGTATTTTTCAAACAGTGCACTTACCTGGGTATTTTTTTTTAATCACTATTATGTTAGCTAGCTAGAAACCAACCGTGGTGGTTTAGCCCCTGCCGGGGTCTGAGACCACGCGGCCGCTGCCCCTCCCCCACAAAGGGAGTGAAATACAAAGCCCCAAGACTGAAATAAGGAAAGGTTTAATACAACAGTGCAATAGCAACACAACCAACAACAACAATAACAATAACAGTAATAGTGATAGCAATGAACAGAGCAAAATAGCTACCAAATACAGCAGTTTGAAGCACGATGTACAAAACCACGAGTGCACCGCGCTCCGCGCCAGGAAAAATGTGACCTGCCAGGATGTGACGTAGCATGGTATCTGAATAACCCCGCTAGAGCTCCCCCCCACTGCTGGGGACACTTAACCCTTTCTGGTTAAACCAAGACACCAACAAAAACTGAGAAATGGTAGCTGAATAACAGCAAAGCTTTACTCAGCTGTGTGTATTTGTTTAGCAAATCTTTTCAAATTGTTACTTTCACAAAACATCTTATTCTCTTTGATTCTCTCATTCTTAGTTTTGTATCATATATTTGAAATACAATGTACAAGGAGAAAGTTAAGCAGCACTTTCTAGTTAATTAAAAAGTGATTCCAAGTTGCTCTAAAAGCCATTATTATATCCAAATATAAATATTTTTCTGTTTCAGTGCATAACTTTGTTAAACTGAAACACAAAAAAAGGATCTTTTAATATTTGCACAAGATACTTAATATTCTACTGTATATTCAAACCATAGCTGCAAAAGTTTTTACTCCAAATTTTTACTTCAATTATGAATTTGGAGACCTTGTTATTTTTAAAGAATAATAATTTAATGTGAGATGGCATAGCTACAGACTTTTAGGAGGTCTGTAGTCGTAATTTGAGCTTGATCCTTTGAGTTCAATGAAGTTATGCCAAATTGCTCCAAGTTAGAATAAAAGTGAACCCATATTTTTATTTTGCTGTTAGTTAACAAAAAAATTTCTTAAATGTTTCTTTTCCTTCATTTCTTTGGTGTGCTACAGCAGCCATATAACCTACATCCTAACTCTGCTGCAGAAACACAAAACCCATCATCTAGTGTCATATAGGATATCCCTTGGGTATCTCTCTGCGTCAACTGTTATCCTTGTTCATGCATGCACACTGGTAGGAAGAATGGAAATTATTTTTTCCTGGTGTCCCACATGAGGCAACATCACCATTTGATCTTTAGCAGTTGAATTAGTCCCATTCACATGTCTTCATAAATTGAACTGCAGTCCTGGACAATATCACTTGACTCCTGTGATATCTGTCCTGATCTGCTAAATGTATGTGCAACTATATTTTATTCCAGCTCTTCTAAATATACCAGTGAGATGACTTGACATGGTGAAGGATAAAATTATCTTTATAAATTCACTCAGAATACTTATTTTGCTACTTTCACTGTCCCAAACCTTGAATTCTTTTACACCCAAAGTATCTGAAACATTACACAAAAATACAACAGTGAAACAACTGAAGATATTTACTAGAACTTTAGAGTAATTTTAGTAGAATAATCTTACCACAGGAATCAACTTTCAAGCTCAAAACATCTTCTTCCCGAAAAATTAATAGAATGTTATACTCGTGGTGTTGCACAAAAGATTTTTATTGTTTCCAAACACTCACACTCTGCTTGTGGATCTCTGGCCTGTGTGTAGTGGATTGCATTTCATGGATGAAAAAGGAGAAGAGTATGTCTTCAAAGTATTTCAGAAGGAGTTTCCCCCTTAGAGCAAACATATTTCATACTTGCTATTTTTTTTTTAACACAGATTTAAAAGCACAGAACTTTGTTAATTGCACCCCAGTTCTTTATATTAAGTATTATTGTCATCATCACTGCTTTAAAAGTTATTTTCATAATGAGGAAGTCTGGAAAGACCACAAATGAAAGCCTGAATAGTGGGGGTTTTTTTGTTTGGTTTGGGGTTGGTTTTTGGGGGTTTTTTTTAAGGAAAAATCCATCAATGTGTCTTGCCTCAAACAGGTTCTTTTTTTTTTCCAAGGTTAAAAAAACACACTGGCCCATCTGCATGTAGTATAACTTATCAAAGTTAATAAAAAGCCTCATGCAGTTTCCCGACATTCTGCAATCATTATTAACTCCATTTACATTTCCCATCAGAGATGCACCCAAATGTGTGGAACTGGCAATCGTTTTTCAGATATCTTTAAAAGTGAGATAGCTGTGTTCCATTTATAAAATGAACTTTGAAAGGCTGGCCTGGATTATGCTTTGCATAATCAGCCTAATGGATTAAGAAGCTCATTTACAATATAAAGAACCTAAAACATCTCTGATAAAACCTTGATTACAGTTACAATCTGTGAAAGAGATGACATCTGTTTCTGCCTGAGACTAAACCTATGATTTGGGCCCAGTGGGTAAAGGAAGATGTTAGTTCTAAGGCAAGTTATAATAAAATGTGAGGTTGCTTTCAGGTTCTGTTATGCATTAACTCACAGATTGGAGCTTCTTCTAGAAAAAAATAAAAAAGGAGCATCAGTCTGTTTACTTCATTTGCCACTTATCCCTCTAAAGCATTGATTTTCTACTGCTTCCCATTTATTTGCATTGGAAAGTGAAAGTGCAGTGTAGACACAGTATTCACTTATATGAAATAATGAACTACTCTGAAACATCCAAATAATACGCATGGGAATTTGAGAACCTCTTATTACTTCTAATTATCTAAAGCCTAGTGAAATAAAGATACCTTATAGATAAGGAAATATGAAGCGTTTCATTTTCTCTATACAGTGTTCTTATAGAACAAAAAATTTTATTAAAAATGAAGCATTGCTTTCTGTTGGCATAATGCTAACTTCAAATATTACCTTGAGCTTTATTAATACACAGTCTTAAAGGGAAATTGTTTTAAAACATCTGGTATTCACTTTGGTTGTAATTTTTTTAAAACAATTTTTGTAAATTGCCATACATATCCACAATGCTGGGTGTGGGTTTTCTCTGGAGGTTTCCAATATCAAGCTCCAGTAAACACCAAGCTCGGCTTATGGGTAATCTTTGTAATGAAATTCTCCTTGGGAAAATTATGCTACTCATATATCAATGTTAATCTGTATTTTAAAATAGTGCCACTGATTTTTAACCTCTCTTCCTTACTCAGCTCAAAACATAGTCTTAAGGAACTCTGGAAGAACAGAAAAATAGATATCACATTTTCATTTATTTATTGAGAAATAAACAAGCGTGACTTTTTATACTTTTGAAAAATTCCAGCTACTCAAAATGTTTGTTTGTTTTGGTTTTTTTCCTATAAGACCGAAAGCTTTATTTCTTGACTTATTAATTATCAAGAAAAACTATCAGGATTTTTTCTTTGAAAAGTTATGTTAGCCTCACCTCCCCAAAAGATGTTGTACTATGAAAAGTTTGAAACCAGACATTTAAATTTAATATAAATCTTTAGGTGATTTTTGTTTTAGCAGGCAGTTCCTTTCCAGAAGTTTCCATTTAAATAAAATGCAATGGATTTTTCAGTTGGTTTCTTTTGTCAAAAATAAACCACATGGAAGTCTGATGAAAAAATTCTGATTTTTTATATTCTTCAGTGATAAAGGTTTTATTCTTTGTTTAACCTTTAGACCAAATTACTATCCACCACCATATTACAGCCTGTGAAATCACAGGACTTCTACAGGCTAGACAGGCAAAACACTAGACCAAGAGATGGGGTATGCGCTTTATTTACCTGAATCCAGTCTTCCTGCACACATTATTGCCCAAACAGCTCCTGAACTCATGATATACTAGTTATATAAAACTTTTACAGCTTGGAAGCCAAATGTTTCCTTAAAAAAATTACAAAAGCACGTATGGAAAAGGAAAGACTCAGAGACAGCAGGGTACACCATCTCTGTGATGGAGAAGTCCTCAAAAGGCACAGAGCAGTGTTCCACAGCTGTTAACCTGAAACCCTCTAGGGTCCTACAAATTGCTAGTGCTGCAATAATGAGATGGTCTGTAGTCATTAGGGGAACATGGGTATTTCACAAATTAGAGATATTCTCAGCATCCTTAAGAGCTGATGCTGACTGTTGCCCCTTACACCTTCCTTTTCTCTCCTCTAGAGATGGTGTCTAGTTCTGCCTGACAGTCCTGCAGTGCAACATGGCAGCTGGCAAAAAGAAAGACTTGGTTTCTCTGGTGCGTCCATCGAAGCAGTAGATAAGCAGCTGCATAAGAGAAGGGATGTCTAATGAAAGTTCACATTTTTAATGACCTCTAGAGAAAAAATGGGAGGTAGTTGGAAAGATGACGTTCACTACTTCTGATCATAACAACTGTCTTGATCTGAATGCAACGTTTCAATTGGAAAAAATCCAAGACTTAGCTCAGAAAGCACACTTAGAATCCATATTAGCTTCTACAGCTTTTGAACATAGCTGTCCTTGAAGCCACCATTTATCAACTGGATGTCAGCTGGAGGCCTCCATCCCAAAGGCTGAACACAACTGCGCTGCAATCCTAGCTAGTCTTCACACCACCCCACACTTTCACACATGCCATATGAACTTGCTGCACATTTGACCTGTAGAAGTTGTTCAGAGGAAAAACATTTGCTTGGGAGCATGTTTGTGACACTCTGCCATTTTGTATAGCAGATGATCAAAAAAGCCAGAATGATTTGTGTGATTGATATATCTTAGACCACAGATATGAGAAGATCTGCAAGACTCCATAAAACTTTTTTTGTTGATTAAAATGAGAAGTGACAATGTTCCTCCTGCCTTGTTCATTTTGAAGTAGCAATCTCTGAATCTGCTGAAACAGCAGGGATTTACATCTGGAAAAAATGTTTTTTAACTATATATTTTTCAGATCATGGAAGTGACTTGTATATAATTTTTTCCTTTTCGACTGAAGTGTCAGAAGATTGTAATTCACACAGTGTTTCAGTTATTTGGTGTACAATTGTGGTGCAGGAACAGCATCTACTGTTTTACACATTGCTGGAGCAAATTTATTATGGTTATGAGTTTATAAACTAGGTAAGCCATCTTTTTTATCTTGGATCATCACTAAGACCTAATGCAGAATAAAATTTAGCCTTTGAAACTCTGAACTTAGAGGGCAGAAACCACCTACAAAGCACAATGAAGTCTACTCAGGAAATGCAAACATTCAGCATGTGAGATATACATCTTCTTTAGTAATACCAGGAAATGCACAAACTACAATACTCTCCAAAGCCAGGTAATTGAATCTGTTCCTGCTCTAACATGATCTTAGATACCCAAGGGAATCCTATAATTGTTAGTCACTACATAAACATCAAACTTGAAGGATAATTTCAGTAACATATCAGACAATTGTCAGGTATCCATTACTGTGACATGCTATTTGCATTACCTCTGTTGATTTGTCAGTTTTATCATTCACTTTTTTGCATCACAAGCACAGCATGAAATAATACAATCTCTGGCTTTAACAAGGGACTATCATCATATTTTATATCTCATTCTTCATAATCCATAGTAAAACTTTTTGTAAATCTAGCATTTTTACGTTCCATATAGAAAAGTAACTGAAAATTGCACCTGATGAAAATGTGAGCCAAACAAATGGCTGAAGCAAATGTGTACTTCTGCATCTCACTCCATACACTGGCACACCTTCATCCCCTAGCTTGTCTCAGCAAAGCTAAAGGAAACCTGATTATGTCAATAGGGTTGTCCTGAGAGACAAAGATGGAACAACCCCTGGGATATCTCTTAGGTATAGTGGAAATGATAGCTCGAATAGTTTTATATGTAGTTCTGTGACTGCTGAGTGACGTGATATAGATCTGGAAAAGATTTTTGCTTTATTTTTTTGAATTGAGAAAATGTAATGTACTTGACTTTACACCTGCAACTTTACACCTTGCTTAATCTTAGGGAAACGGATATCTAATTGTTTCAACCTTTGAAGAAGGAGCATTTTGAAATGTAGTTTTTCTTGGATTTAAGGTTTCTGTAAGTCATTTTTGGTAATGTCTGCTCTACCAGCAATTTTCTGTTGTTATTTCAGTCATGAAACCTCTACTGTGCAATAATGCTGGTTATAGTCCTACTACAAGTCACTTTGTTATGTTGTTTCTGCAGCTGTCTCATATATCACAAAGACAACAAAACACAACTAAAACAAAACCACACCCTCCTTCATGGTAAAATTTCAAGTCTATTCTGACACAACTATTCAATTTCTATTAAAAAATTGTTTCCCATTAAGACATTGACTTGGCTCATGCATTACTTTTCCTGAGCATTTACTGGTGAATCTGTTAATTCACTTATGAATTCAAATGAATTAAAGCAGGCTTCTTTAGGATATTCAGCATGTGTATCAGTCAGTTCTTCACCTCAAAGGATTTTAAGAGTAAATTATGCAGGCAATTACATCTTTTCAGTAAATTAATTAAAATATTTAAAATAGGCTATATTTTAAATGGTTATTAAGAACATACTTTAATCTCAATTGTTGTATCTAATGGTTATAATTATGTAGGATTTATAGGTTTTTGTCAACAAATTAAAGAACTCTTCAGGGAGATATTAAGACATCACAGTTGCCACAACCCTTCTTATGTACATTTAACTGCTTGTGGTGTTTTCTTGGATTCTGACAAGCCTGTTAGAAGGAATAAGTTAGCCCAGCATCTCATAAAGTCTAGATCTCAGTAATACAGAATCACAGAATGATCTAGGTTGGAAAGGACCTTGAAGATCATCTAGTTCAACTGTTAACCTAGCACTGACAGTTCCCAACTACACCATATCCCTAATACAACTTCATAAAAAATGTTATTAAACAGAGTTCTAAACCAACAGTAAATATGCTAGATGTTTTCTGTTAAAATTCTTTTTAGTACAAAAGTATGTTTCCTGCAAAAGTTAAAATTAGCAAGTCCAGGAACAGAATGGGAGCATGTCACCTACTTCAGAAAGTATAAACAAGAAATTCTGTAGATCCTTACTTGCTTCCTGGAAAGAACAGGAGAAACAGCAATTTATTTCATTTGTTGAAACCTGATGCCATTTAAGGTGGAGTTGAACTATGCATTCTGAGTATAATAATCCACAGCACAGTATAACAAAAAACCCTGAAGCAAAACCAAAACCACAATGAATTGAAAGCAAGCATGGGAAAAAACAAGCTGGTGCTAAGGCAGTACTGATTCGAATTTTTTTAAAATTGCTTGTACCTGACCATTATCTTTGCATCTTAATGTGATGAAGATCTTGTTTCTTTCTGGTTTTCATTTTTTGTTAACTAAAAATAAACTTCTTAATTACATCAGATTAGTTATATCTGGGATCTTTTAAGTAAGTGTTGTCATCATACCCTGTCTTTAAAACAAAACGGAGCTCTGATGGCATCTATATGACATCAGCTGGCATCTATTTCCAATCCTTATTCTTCCTAATGCTAAATTAAGATAGATTTTGAAATCTGGAAAACATATATGCCTTCAGTTTTTATGGGAAAGCAGTGAACCTCCTTGCCCCAAGTGTAAAAGTACAAATACATATTAAATCATACATTCGTTTCTCTCCCTTTTCCCTTTTCTTCAGTTCAGAGCATTAAGGAGTGGATTCAGCAAAGAACTAGAGGGCTCCATATTTTCTAATCCAATGAGTAGTCATTTTCTTTCAGTGACCAGACACTCTCAGAGAGTGTTGCCAAGCTGGTACAGATTAGACAGTCACAAGAAGCTGATTCTTTCTGACTACAGTCAGTATTGCAGCTAGTCACAATGTGAAATAGTCATTCATTCCTTTCTAAATTGGTTAATGAGGGAGTGAGCTTTACTCTGGTGAACTTTGCCCTTACATATTCTGTCTGAATTGACTTGAACAGATTGAAGGCTGTAAAAGTTCAGTTCATACTGACAGGTTCTTTGAATAATTTCTTTTCCCCTTCTTTTAATACGTGTGTTCAACTTCATGGAACTTCAGTAGAGATGTTCTACCAAATGTCTGCAGTTGTTCAGTTAATGGTTTGCCCTCTGTCTTTCCCTGAAGATTTCCAATATACAGTTTTTGAGAGCTAGAAATAGCACTTTTCATGACAGAAAAATTAAGCAACTTAATTTCTTTTGCAAGAGAGATTTTCAGCAGAGTGGCTAGTATCTTCAGTCAGATTCAGAGCACAGGCAAAAGCAACTTCCCATCTCTATCCTTATAGAATCTATTAGGCCTAGTTTCTTCACATCAGTCGCAGAGTGAATTGTTACTGATAAGTCTTTCTTCAGCTACATTTCCCAATGTCCAAAGACCCTTTTATCCTGTTGACTCTGGAATAGTTGTCTAACTTCTTTATAATCCCATTAGAAATCATTTTCCAACAACCAAAAGCCAGTTCAAAGTCCTCATTACTGCATTCCTGCAATTATTGCTTTATGGTCTCAACTGTGGGACACTTTTTTGTCATCTGCATGATCTAATAGCTTTGCTGAGCTGCTTCTTCTGTTATCAGCCTCAGTACAAGGACTCACACACACACATATACGCACATGGATAAGTGCATACACACTCATGTTTCATTCCCTCACTTTTTCATTGAAATATTACTCTAAGAGATAGTGTGAAGAAACCAATTTCACACTCCTAACAAAACTGAGCAGCCATGCAGCAATTTATGACAAGTTTCCATCTTCTCTCTGTCATGTTAATTGTACTGTCATTCATTTCATGGCATCCATTGCATGTTGTGGCTTATATTTTCTTCTTTTGGTTTGTAAGCCTTGGTTTTCTATTATGTACGGCTCTGAAGTAATTTTCCATATCTGTCTGTAGTGAGAATCTGCTATAAAGAGAAGGTTGTGCTAAGGGAGTTGTACCAATCACACTTTTTATTTCTGCCTTATTTTCCCAGTGGTGAGTTAATTGTCTGTTTAGGTGTTTTATTAATATTCTGAATGTTGTGCAGCTCTCAAGTCAGAACTGTCATTTTTTTTGCAGCATTACAGAACATGTGAGTTGACATCTGAAGAGTTTTCTTATTTGTAACACAGATCACAAAACTGTATCTCCTGTGAATAATAATTTTAGCAGTATCTCTAAATATTTAAAGGTTAATATTTTTTTCTTTCTTTTTTTTTATTTAAAGAGGGAAAGGTAGGAAGAACTTAAATTTACATATAGATAGATTAGCGGGAAAACAAGTTTTATGTTGTAAACAATACCCCAGTAATCCCAGTTTGCCATCAATAACCAGGAAAGAAGTTTTCTCACCAGCCCATGAGCAAACATGTATTAAGTTTTAAAGCCAAGGGGGAATATTTAATAAGTTTTGAACATGTGATACTAGGAATCTGTAATACACGTCCCAAAAATTAACTCTGATTTTCTTAATCTTGTACCTGAAGTCAGAGCCTGTCAATGTAGTAAGTACATACCACTCGTAGTGGGTAACCCTTCACTTTACTTGTTCATTACTTTCAGGGTGTAGGTCTACAACCAATACCAGTTCAAAGAAAAAAATATGAGTATAGAATCTCACTCTAAATGAATGTCTTGGTGTTGTAGTCTGCACTCTGCATTCACCTCCATGTATCACATTAGCCTTATACACTGGCATAACTTTATATCAAAGGTGAAGAAAAATTGACAGAACTTATATTTTTACTTTCTCAGATGAATTAACAATTCTTCAGCATCATGATCCTTAGCCATTTGTTAAGAGAATGTCTCATATGAGTCACAATAGTCACATTAGACATTTTTAGATTAAACTATGCTATGAAAATGCACATCTATTTTTTTTTTCCTTCAGAGGCAGAAGGAAATGTTTCATGGTCTTGCCTGAGGTTGCCTGGTCAAATACACTTAACTGTTCAGTGACAGCTTTTTTGTGTGCCTTAAGTCACATATGTTCCCCTATTTGTAAAAAAAAGTGTAGTTTTCTGGATTTTCAGAGAGTTATAGGCTAAATCAGTTAAGGAATGCAAGACATTGAGATACTGTGATAATTAAGACCATATAAATACAGAAGTGTATAATTTCCTTTTCCATTCTAAAAGCTTGGAGGATATCCAAAATCCCTTATAATACTAGATGAGACTAGTAGACCCTTAAAACAAACTTAAAAACTTACTGTACTGAATTAGAATCTTTAATAATAAAAATTATAAAGCATCAGTATTCAGAAAAAGTAAAATTTCAAATTTTACATTTCAGATTTCAGAAAAGTATGATCTAAATAGCACTCTGTTTAGAATTAGCAGGCATCCTTAACTGACAAATTTTTTTTGTTATTCACATGTGGGCATATTGCAGTCTATGCCTTGCACATCGTAATGAATTTCCTTCATGAGTTATTGACTGAGTCAGCTGAGAACTGAGATTTCATCTCAGAAGAACTGAAACAACTGCAGCATATCAGCAGGTGGCTTGAACTTCACACGGTGTTTGCTCAGAAATCAACTTGAGTCAATCTTTGCTGCAGTCTTAGATCAAGGAAAGGCAGCAAAAACTGAAAGACTGGTGAGTAATGCAAACTGGGTAATTGACATAACTGTCATCTAGCCCCTGTCAGGTTCCTGCTACAATGCTTTGAATCTATAATGCTTTACCCATTTTTGTTTGTGGCAAATGAAGTAGAAGTCTTAAATGGATTAACAGGAGATTCTGAAGTTTGTTCTTTCTTTTCTATTTTTCCTTACAGGTTATTGGCAGAAGAACATAGCAAAAACTGTGCCAGGTCGTTTAAAAATCACCATCTAGTCCAGCCTGAACATGCTGATGGTCAGTAATGGATATGCAGGAGAGAGCACAATGTCAAGGGAACAATGCTATAAGAAAATTTCAGAGCCTCCTTGTTCTTTTGTACGTGTGCAATCACTTTACTCTTCTCAATATCTGTAAAACGCTATTGTAATAAAATCCTTTGCTCCATAAGGGTTAGGGGGTTTTTTTGATATTTGCTTTCTGTAGATATAAATGACCAGAAAAAGAATCAACTGTATCTTTTGGCAGAAATGGGTGGGACTATACATTTCTTCTTCGTGTGCTAACAAGTTTGTGACATTTGCTATTTCTTGTTTCACAGTGATTGTATCCACAATCTTAAAAACTTAAACCAAGATAATTGTGTCTTTTCCACCTTAGAAGAGAGCATGTAAATATACCTTTAAGAAGTTCATGACAGGAAGTGGTTCACCTGAAGGCTAGAAAGGACAACTAAATGTGAATACTCAGGCTTTAGTTATCTTACAACAAATAGCTGTCTTACGAATGTCCCATTCTTAACCATTAAAGTCTTTGCCTTATTGTTAAGAACTTGGTAATTTTTCAGTCATTATTAATAAAAAGTTACTTTTTAGTTTAAATCACACTTCTGAAAATTTTCAACTAACTATGCCAGAGAAGTGCAGAGGAATTAATCTTGCTAGAGAATTTGAACCTTCTGCTTTGCACAGTATGAAAAACTTTGGCCATAACAACATTGTAATTATCACTCTCCCTCAGAAATCCCTGATTTTTAATTTCTTTTGCAAGGAGATTAAACTAAGCAATTGAAGTCCTTCCTGAGATATCTGGTGTATTTATAGTTTTTATTCAGTGGGAGTATCACAGCACAGAAAACTGTCCATAATACTCTATACAGGTTAATAGTCTGCTAAAAATGCACAGGGCAGGTCTCCCTCTCCTGACCATTTCTCAGAATGGTCTCTAATGAGAAAATCCCAAATCTAATTAAAGAATCTGAGTAGATCAAGGTTTAGACATAAGAAATTTCTTTTACTTTAAATGTCCTCCTGGTGCTTTGAAAGACCTCGGGATTTAACCTTCCAGAAATGTCACTGATCTCTGATATGAGGAGAAGTTTTTCACCTGCTTTAGGAAAAGAAAAAGAAAAAAAAAAAAAAGAAAAAAAAAAAGAAAGAGGAAAATAAACTCTTTCTATTGACTTAGATAACTAAATCAGAGGAAGAAAGCCAGGAGTACTAAATCAACAAAATACATACTTTTGGATCTGGATATTTCTGTTCAGACAGTTGTCATTATGACTTTCTAAAACAATATTTTTCTCCATATAAAATATAAAATGTGTCTAATTTCTGAAAGGGAAATTCTATTAAAATGAAGACTTATATTAGAAAGAAGCTGAAGAGACAACCAAAAAGGCAACATATTATCAGGCAGCAGGAAGATTGCCCGAAGACATATTATAAGCTCAGAACGCTTGTAGAAGAGTTATAAAAAAAAATATTGCTTGAAAAGCTGCAATGCTACTCTGCCAGTGTTTCCCTCTGAATGCCTGCAAGAGTTACTGGCAAAGTTTGGAAGCAAGTTTCACAAAAAGTGAGGGTAGATCAAGTCTTCTCTGTGTATCTGGGTTTTCCTCCTACAAAACTTTACAGTGTCACAACATGTGCCTTGAATACATGGTCTTCCAAAATATAATTAATACACAAGGCTGAGATTTAGGTTGACCTGATGTGCTGTAAATACTGTTCAGAGAAGCCGACTTATACTGAGAAAGATATCTCTACATTTATGTTATGTATTTGAGAATCTTCTATGTTCTTTTTTTTACCTTGATGAAGAACTATTGAATAATTTTCTTTAATTTGTAGTGCTAAGATATCTTCTATAAGAAGATTATATAGAATACATAAAGTATATTGTATATCTGATAATACAAATTCATCAAAGCGTAACTCTATATTTGGACAGAAGCTTAATAAACTCAGTAAGAACCACTTACAAGACAGACAATATTAAGATAGAGAGAAATGAGGAATAAATGGGAAAAAGAGAAAGAAAATTTTTTTGTAAAGTTGATTAGGAAAAAAGTGCAAATTCTCTACTCAAGTTACAAAATAATGTTAGGTACTATGGATTAAAACCAAATATTTTCTAGCAATTTAATCACCAGTATCCTTGTGCTTCTGTAATATTTCTCATAGAAAATGCAAAATTGTAATGCGAACAATCTCTGAGAAGAATAAATACTGTCAACAATCTCTTCTTTCATTGAAGATAATTTTTTTTGAATTTTCTGAGCAATTATTTTCTGAGAGACATCATGTTATATGATGAGTTGATAAGTTTTGTACAGATGTCTGGAAGTCAAATGTCTGTGTTAATCTGAAAAGCTGATAAGTCGTCATTAAGTAAATTCCAGTTCTCTCTCGGAGGGGAGGTTAATAACTTCCTCATCTTAAACATGTGAATTTATTGTCAAACTATTTAGCTCACTGTTACTAAGTTTCAGACAAGAATTAAAGAAAAAAATCCCATTAAATAATTTGTACTGAAAGTGCTTTTAGACACTTAATGAGAAATAAACTTTTTAGTTTAAAAAATTAGCTGTAGCATTATAAACTTCTCCTTAAACATTTTTTCAAAATGTAAAAACTTTTACCTCAGAGCTTTAGTAATTTAATAATTTAAAACCAACTTCATTTAACTCATACCTTCTACCTTCAATGTGATGGCACTTAACAACTTGCAAATCGATATCGAGATTTAAGAACAGACCCTAGTCATGAATAGAAAAAAAAAAAAAATCTTTTTTTTTTTCCTGCTATAATATACCTCCTATAGACTATAGGAAAAGTATCCCTTTCACAGCAAAAATGTTTGTGCAAATGCTTTGGTTTTCACTGAAGATGCTCTTCTTGTTTACTTTCTAGTGGATATATACATGGACAGAGCTGTTATGTGCAGTAATTTCCATCTTTATAATGCACAGTGTTAGATACACATGCTTAGATACATCTATCAAGATCATTACCATTATACCAATAATGCTGGATCAGGAAATATTTACTGATTTCCAGGAGGAAAAGCTGTACCTTGATTACATACCAGTTTCAGGTTAGGTCTAAAAGCACATACAAAATCCTTCCTCCCCTTTGACTCCAACTACCTCCCCTTCATACTTACAGTTTAATTGCTGTAAGAAAGAGATACAAACACATGAACTACCAGGCAATGTGGTATGCTTAAGAGGCTTCTCCAAACTGGCTATTCAGTAAAATAGAATTAGGGGGCACTCAGATATGATTGCATGTGTTAGCAGGTAAATGCAAACAGCTGTGCTGTAGAAACTACAGCCACCATAGTAACTTCTTCAGTGGTCAGATTTTGATGTTTACTTTTGAATGATTTTGTTGTATTTTGTTAGGTATTGTTTAGCTAGGTCTACATGTGGTTAAACAGCATGTTATGAATAATTTACTTGATGTTGCCTTCCCTCGCCAGTCATTAGATTCAAGGTTTGTGGGTTCTGGAAGTTTTTTTCAATTGATTAGGTCATTAGGTTGGATAGTTATAAAAGTCAGAGCAACACCAGCCTCTACCAATGTTTTTCACATAAATGAGTCAACACAAATGTATTTTCTAAAACAAATACAATTTAACACAACATGGCATTATTCCCCAAATGCAAGATGATCTCCAAAGTGAGTTTCTTCCCCCCGTGTTGAGGCTTTAAAGGAAATTAGCAAATGTTTCTTTTTTCTCTAGAGTGCAGTTTTGGGGCTGAGGGATGTGTTGATGTGTTAGTTATAAGCAGATGGGTGGCAAGTTTCACATAATCTTTGAAAAGGAAGGAAACATCTTTGCTTGTAGAAATAAATTATCTTCTAATTCTGTATATTTAAACTTATTTTGTCTCTGAATTTCTTTCATACTTTTGTTTGCTTTCACATTTCATTTGTTTTCTTTTTTAATTTTGATTTACTTCCTGCTTTATTTTTATTTATTTGTATCTTTGAGTTGATCCCTTCACTCCTTTCTAAATGTTGCAAATTACATTTGCTATAAAGACAACCAGTTTCCATCCTCCCTGTCTTTTCAATTGCACCTTCTAAACTTTTCCAAATAATTTAAATTAATTTTTTAGAATTTAGAATTAACTTTTCAAAAGAACTTTTAGAATGCTCTGATGTATTCTACAACTAATGCTAAAAGTAAATGTAGAGAATTTTAGAAATTTCAATACACCATCAGCTGCAGATCAAATGTAGTTAGTCAGATCTGTTCAAATTGAAACTGTCACCTTGTACAGACCTGCACAGCTTTAGAAATGGAACATTTTGTTCTTTCATATGGACTCCCTCAGTATATTTAGAAGTCAAAATGGTAAAATCCTATGTTCTTGCATGTCTTGTATACCAGGTTTTTTATTTCTCTTTACTATAGTAGTACCCAGCTGACATAATGATGCTGAGTTTAGGTGCAGATAAAATTTTGATAAAATTTGTTGGATTTCTGTGAGGTTTCATCTCCTCACTAGCCAGGAAAAAGAGACAAATTCCTTCCTCAGTCTCAGCTGCCTTTGGAAGTGTTACACTTGTCAAGTTTCATTTCTATTTCCCTATGCTTGTCACAAGCATGTTCATTATGCATCTCCTCTTGTGTCTTCTGTGCTTCCATATGGCATCACCAAATCAAGTGCAAATTCAGCTCTGTCATGGTTCTTAGGGTCAGATTTATTTAGGTTCTCTGATTTGTAAACACATGAGTTCCAGTCTCACCAACTACTTATAGGCACATGTGAAAAACATTAGCATAATGACAAAACTGCAAAAGAATTATATAAAAAATCTTGTGCAAGGTAAATGTCTAAGAAGGGGTCAGAAATTGCTGAGCTTTCTTCATTAAACTAACTCTCTGTTTTGTCCTGGTTTTTGCTCATTTGCTTTTAGAATGACTAATGCCTTCAGTCCTTTTACTATTAAAAAGGATGTTGGAAGCACTTGAATTTTAAGCCTGAAATAATATGCTTAAATACACTTCAAACCTTACTGCAGCTAGGATGATTGCCACAAAAAGACTGATGCACTTTCTTCACCTAGCTGGTAGTTCAAGACTTGTCCTCAGAAAGCCTACTCAGATTTCATCAAACCTGACATCTAATTCTTTTTTTGCTTTAAATACTTTCAAATGCCCCAAATTCTGATTCTAGCCCTTCCCCGGAGTATCTGTGACCTCACAGTAGCAATATTTTATCTCAAGTTTCTGTAGTTCAATAGTTATGCCATTTGCTTAAAAAAAAAGGTTTCCGTTTTAATGCTTTTCTCAGCTTATTTCAGCTATTTTTCTGATACTATTAACATTATAGGAGAGCTATTATACATCTTTATCCTAAATACTAGTCTTATTAACCATATACTTATTTCAGTAGGAAGTCAATATTTCCATTTTATTATTTGCAAAGAAAATCTTGTGACATGAAGGAGGAATAAGAATGGTTTGTACTGGAGGTTGTTGGCCAGTACTCTCTGCTATAAGGCAAAGGTTTGCATTTGTCCTTGAAGTGGTCAGACCACAAGGTCATAGGATAAGAACACCTTATTCACTTATGGTCTTTTAAAAGAAAAGATTGGCCCCTGCTTTGACTTTAAAAGAAAGTTTATGTACAAAGCCCAAAATCAGGAAGAAGATGGGCATGCAGCCAGAAGAAAGTGTGTAGCCAGGGTTATGCAGGGTTTCAGTCACACACTGCTGTTCTCAGTTCTTCATTTCCCTTTACCTTGGGGTCCCTTCTCATTAGGCTGTCTGCTGTGTCTCTGGCAGTTGCTTCTTAGTTGAGATCCATAGGGCACTTTGCAGGATTCAGGATTTTGTCCTTCCTGGCAAAGTGAGACTGCTCAGTACAGTCCTTGAACATTTTCCTGTTTGATTTTCCTTTTCCTGTTTTGATTTTCCTTTTTTTCCACACACCTTGCAGTGATGTGCTTCTTATATTGACTGAGCTATTAAGAAGCTGGAAATACTTGTAGAAAATTATTTTCCATCTACTTGTGCTAACATTTTAGCCTCACATGCACAGGAAGAAATATCCACCATTGTGGTATGAACAGAAGTCCATTCTCTTTGGGAGAAGACTTGCAAAATCCTACATGGCCCATAGAAAATGTTCTGTTTCTTTATCACACCTGATGTTAGATAATTATTTATTCATGAGTTTATATAGCCCACTGTGATGCCCCAGAGAAGTAGTCAGGGTGTATTTATTCCTAATCTCACAACTGCAGTAAGTATTGTTAACCAAGCTGCACTGCTTTCTGAATATTCATCATAATGTACATGATTTTATCCCTTAGTGTTACTCACAGAAGAAAGAGTACCAAAAATTTATTATACAATCATGGTTTATGGATTATTGAGGCTTATGAACTGTTTGTGTTAAATTTTATACTTACATAAAAAGGTCTAAATCCATCTAGTCCTATAGGTCTGACAATCTGAAGGTAAAATAAACTGAATTTAACAAATAGATTGGAGAAATACAAAATAAACTGTCTGAAATTTTTCTTATAAAGAAAAAAAATAGAAGTAAATAAAAATAAAAGATCCCTCTTTCAGTATGATGAAATATATTTTCCTCTTGTCCATGCTTTGGAAGAGCCTATAATGTTATGACTGACATGAACGTGGATGTGTAGTAGTACTGAGGAAAAGTAATGTAACATGAAAAGCAATGTAGTATTAATATTTGATGTTGTCTACAGGGGATCCCAGTGCTTTGACTCATTAAAAAGAAGGCAGAAATTTTGAAATGTTCAATGAAATTTGCAGATACCGGTTTAAAGAAGGAGTAAGTGAACAGGAAATGTCCTTTATTAATTATGCTGGATTGTTTTTTCTGAACAAGTTCACAGTGTAATGGAAAAGTGGCAATGCAAGACATGAGTTTTTAAATAAATACCTTGAGCATTTGTTAGTGTTCCAATTTTTGATCAGCTAACCTGAAGGGGACCAGTTGATACACTTGATACTTTTATGAGCTCATATTAGCCTTTATCTTCTGGTAATATCAAGGATGACGAAGGATACTAGATGTTCTTTCAAAATCCCTAAATATGCTTCCCTAAGAGAAAGAAGTCTTCCACTAGATCACTTAATCTTAATTGACCTTGTTGGTATTAACATTTAATATCAGCATAAGCCTATGAGCTGCATGATAGTAACAAAATGAGACGTCTTTTAACTTTAAAGGGCCTTACATAAAGAGAAATCCTAAAGGTTATGAATTTTTCTTGTCATTTTCTTTGAAACTGATGGGGCTGATTGATTGACAGATCCTTTTAATTTCAGAAGCAAATAAAATGAGGCATGGCTAATCCACTCAAGTCTTAAATTCAGTGTCACATTTGAATCCCAGGCAGAAAGCCTTTTCAAGAGTGTTCAGTGGAGAAGACTCAAAAAAGCTTTGATGGAATTTGAATCAGGCCCCAACTCATCTCAAGAAATGAGTTCAGTGTTTCTAGGTCAGGAGTGTTGTGTTCACCAAATAGGAGATATGGTACAGTCTTTACAACATGACAGCAGCAGAAGCAAAATAATGTAATGTGCTTCTCATAATTTCAGAAATTAGAGAGACAACTTTTTGTTTGTGAGTTTATGGTTAAAATTCCCATATATACATAGTTACTACAGAATTATTTAGGAAATACAGTACTTCATTTACTGCACTTTAAAAAATACCCTGAGATATTAGTGGTAACTGATCATGACAGTTGTATTAGATTTGTGGACAAGATCCTCCACCCATATAATTCCAGAAAACATTAACAATGACTTCCATAGTCATCATATGCAATGTAATATACCATATCTTTTCCTGAAAATAATAATATCACTTTGTGAGGAAAATATTGGAATAAGTCAAAAGTATTGGAAAAAGTCAAAGCAAGGCCAATATTGGAAAAAGAGAGTTAGCATTCAGTGATTCATTGTCTTTCTGATGGCAACCAGTAATGTTTTGTGGGTCAGCATTACACTGTGTATTACAAATAGACATCTTTGACTGTAGAGCGTGATTCTTAAAAAAAATTACTCATGCAGAAATTCAGACTGTGATGCTTCACCTAAGGTCCAGATACAGGAAAATGGGTGTTTCAGACTTAACAATATGCTTAAAACAGAAGATATTCCTCAATGCCGTTCTTGAATACAAAATCAAAATCAAGACCTAATAAAATCAAAGAATCTCTCACAAAAAGCAGACTTTTAAAATAACTAAATGTCATCTGAGTGCTACAGATATTACAAATGACTATTTCTTTTTAATTTATTTGGAGTTAGAAATAACTGTGTTGATAGTTCCTTAACTTTAGTCCAAAGCACATAATGAGCAATTATATCACACATGATAGATTCAGCAGTGAAATATTATCAGTTGGCAGCTGGGTCTTTTACAGGCATAACGAGTATGAACATGAAAGGGACTAGAACTAACCATCTGCTGAAAAAGACTGCATTACAAATTCAAAAAACAAAACAAACTCTAGAATGCAATTTATTTTACATATCCATATTAATCTTCTGGGACATGCATGAGGAGTATATGCAGTAGAAGATGGATTGTAAAAAAATTGTTAACTTGCATAATTATTTTAAAAAACAGTTTTAGTTTCATTGCAACTGTAGTCTTGATAAAGTCTTTGCATGCTTTATATGCATACTGACATAGATGGCTTGTTGACTTTAAAGAAAGCAACCCATATCAATTTCACAGCAGAATTTAACAGTCCAGGTATTACCCAGTATTATTCAGAGGACCTGTGAAAAAAATACCTTGGTTTCAGTTTAGGACAGGCACTCCTTTTAGGTGGAACAAAAGATCCCATAGGGAGTAGGAGAGGTAAGACTCCCAGCTGCCATTTTGCATGGCAGACAACTAACATGAGGTTTCCAGTATGAATAAGATTATAAGGAATAACCAGTATACATGTTCTCCTTAAGAAAGCAGAACAATGTTAAAGATGGTGAGACGAAATTTTAAATTTGCCTGAATGTGGCTCTTGTAAGCTTTTAAAGAAAGTGGTATTATTTAGTATTAATGATATTATTCAATATAAGAGAAGCAGAACTGCCAAATAAAGCATCAGCCTAGGGCAAGACTAAGAGGGAGACAGGTTTGGGCAGTACAATATCGATGAAGAGTAGCATTCAGTTCATGGTCCTGATATTGACAATCCTACCTACACGTACAGCTCTTTTCTCAGATTTATATTCAATAGCTGAAGACATCCTCATAATTGTCTCATTCAGTTGATGAAAAGTGCCCTCTGTGTATGTCTGAATCTGCTTATTCAAACCTTGCGCACCACCTTTGTAAAGTTTTCAACTTATTTCAATTCTTGGTTTTAGCTTTGGGATTATATTGTAGCTTCATGTATACTTAGCAAGCACACCTGACACAGAGGCCCTAGTCTTTCCCAGGTAGGCTTATAGAGAATGCATGACAATGAAAATCACTCACACTTAAATAACACATTTGAAAAGTCTGACTGAACATGAAAGTTCTCTTCTGAGGTCACTGCACTTGTATAGCACTTCCCACCCTCCATTCACATAAACCACATGTAAATGATTCATAGGTCAGCATGTGATCTTTGATAGAATACAAGGTTTTAACTCCATAACAAAGTAGGTTTTTAAACATTATACAAAAATCTCATCTGCTTATTTATTTTGTGTTTGATGTGATATAATCACTTTTCACTATGGCATTAGCAGGATTAGAAATTTTCTTGAGGGCACATTCAGAAATTTTATAAAGAAGAGTTTTCTTGTAGAGAAGGTCTATAAGATTCCTGGAAGAAGGAGTCATTAAATTATAGGCCTAAATGCTCACAGTATTCAGTGCCTTCATATTTGCATATCAAACTAGAAACAGCTGGAACTAATCTGCAAGGATATTGAACACCCATAATTCTGGTTACAGTCAGGCTGCTAGTGGCTGGCAAACTGAAAATCTGGCTCTATGCATATAATCATCTGATCTTTTTGTAGGTCTTGTGTGACCAGCAATGGGTCTGCAAAATTTCCACATCCATTCTATAACATCCTGGTAGCTTGTTTTGTTGTTCTGGTTCTGTTGGTGTGTCCTCATGAGTGAAGTCAAATATCTTATGATTTTCAGCCGGCACTGCAGACCTACTCTCCACATACTCTTGAGTGATGCTCAGCATACCTGAGATATGTGTGGAAACAGTAATGATCTTCTACTCTAAGTCCCAGCACCTGATCCAGGAAGCAGCTGAAAACTAACTCAGTCTTACAATCCTGTACAGCAGCAGGAGGATTTGTTTCAGCTTGGCAGAATCTCAGGTATTGGACAACAATGACATTTCCTTTCTCTTCCTACTCTGCCCCAGAGAAGCCACACACCTAGTCCTTCCAGCTTCATGATAAACAACCATTCTTCTGTGTTAAAGATAGCATACCTGTGTAATGTCTAACAGATGACGAAGTTATCTCTTTCACAAAAAGTTTTATTAGGGCAGACTTTCAAGTCATTCCTAAGAACTGTTACTGTCACCTTGGAGTGAAATTCCTTTTGGCTAACAGAATGATGATTTAACTCTTTTCTCAGAAAATTAAAATTGTACAAGAAAAGAAAAGTTACAAGAGTTAGCAGGAAAAGATAATGTTAAATGCATTCAGGAGGATGAATTTTTAAATCCTGATCTTCATAATTGGAAAGAATAAAGCAGTACTGTCCCCATGCCCAAATCTACTTAAATAATCTTGTTTTAAGTCAGCACTGAAAATATATTAGGTCTTTCATACTTAAAGTCTCCAACATAAAGTGCTAGCAGCTCTGTTAATGAGAATCCAAGAGAAAGATCATAAAGGTGTTCAGATCCGCATGTTATTTTATGACTTAAAGCGTTTCCTTTGCTAATGGCAAATTTTATTTTATTTTTGTATGACCTGGTGTTCAATAAATGCATAGACAACACATGTCAAGTTTAATGAGCCTACCATGTTTAATAATTAAAATGTATTACAAACAGTATGAGAATTCTGCCAGAGATTATTCTTGCTACATTCTGAAGCAAGAGATCAGAAAAACACAAATACTACTAAATGTCCCTTTCTCCCACTTTTACTCAGAAGTTCATATAAACATAGGGAGCTGCATCTGGCTTGAATTTTCCGTCTGAAGCTGCATTAAACAACTTTCTTCCCTTGAGATCTAGAAAAGAAAGCAAGTTTCCCACAAACAACCACCCTTCTCTGTTATCAGCAACAAATCTCTGATCCTTAGAAGTTTTATCTGAATAGATTTTTTTTTTTTTTTTTTAAAAATACAGGTAATGGGCCTGATTCTGATTCTTTGGCTGTGGCTGAACCCCATGTCCTCCACAGAAGGATCTGCATGCACTTGTGTTGCTCTGCCTGAGACAACTTGACCCTTTACAAGGATTGTTCTGATTGATAATCCTGTATTTCTTTTCCAAGACTGATCTCTGTAATTGCTTTCTCACCAGGACATAGGGTGGTTGTATCTTCTTGACATGATGCTACTATTTGCAGGGAACATTAGTTCCCCTGAAACCTACTAACTCTATATATAACAAAGCCGTTAAGCAGTGGGCATCCCTTTTCCAAGGGATGATAATCAGAGACCCCACTGCTAATTAGAAGGTGACCTAAAGAGCTACCAGGCAGTGTGAATTTACTATTGGGGGTCCAGAAACTCCATTATCATGTATTCTTAACAGACTCATTTAGTAAGTAAAAATACCCAGCAGAACCTGATACAGCTTGTGTGCTGTAAGACTGGGATTTTCACATCACACACCTTCATACTTTCAGGTGTGAGATCAGACAGTCAGAAGTACTTCTGTGTCCCCAAACCTGCATTATAGTCAAGCCTGATAAATGTCTAGCCCCAGTATAATCAAATCATCTACATCCATTCTTCTGATAGGACATGACCGGAAATTCCTATTCCCTAAATACTTCCTTTAAAAATCAGTTCAGTTCTTTTGTCATCTACCATAAAGTCAGATCAGTATATTTCAACATTATCTATCATTATGCTATAGTATTCGACACAACATAGCTGCTTTCTTGACAAAACCCACATCTGGATGACAAATCTGACACTTCATCTAATGTAAAAAAACCCCAAACAAACAAATAAACCCCAGGATCCCACTGTTATAAGGGCAGGGTGTGAAAAATAATCTGTACTGACACAGAAAAAAAATGGAAACTAAGACTGACTGTGTCCATGGATCACACGTCAGATAGTCACTATTTTAAATTTTGTTGCTTCTTATTGCATATGTGTAATTAGGTATTTTAACACAACCAAAAGTATTTTGTTAGCCTAGCCTTATCACTATAGCTTCTATTTCAACCTGTAGTCAGGATCTGATGAACCTGTAGACTGCTTGTAAAAGATTCTGAAAGGTAACAAAGAGAAAAATCTTTTATGCTAAATAATAATTTGTGAATAGGAAATTCCCAAAAGGATACTGTCACTGAAAAATACGTAAATCTGTAAACTCAAAGCATTAAATTGCTGAAATGAAGAGCCATTGAAATAGCCTATAAATGGTTTAGTATATTTTACACATGAAAATAATAATAACAGCAATAGCAATAACAGTAACCAACAATATATTAGATAAACAAAAAATCTTAAACTGGTATAATGTAGCCAATCTTTATTGATTATAATTAGACCATTCTGATTAACATGAGCTTAGCATCTAGTATTTAGTCTCTCCTTGCGCCAAGAAAGGTTCTTGCCTGTGCAAGCCAGATGTGTTTGTGTTTGGACTCAGACCCTAAGCTGTTCATCAAAAGAGAATCATTATTTCTACATAATTGCTCAGATGGCTGTAAATGTAGCAGCATAATAAGGAATCTAAAACTGTTATAGGATTTTTCAGACTTAGCTCTTCAATGGATATTTAAATTCTGGAACATTTGATGTCTGTGTTCTTGAGTTTACTTAGGATATAGGCTCACATCTAAAGCTGTGATCCCACAAGGCCCCTGCTGAAATGCCGTGTAACTGCAGAAACACTTAAATGCCATAGGTATCTTTCTCTATTTTATGTTGAAACTGTTCAGAGTGGTCTTTAGCAGTTTTCCCAGAAACACGAAAGTTTCAATAGTACTTAGTAGACCAATCCATTAGTGAGCTTGCGTTGGGCTCCCAAACTACCTGTTGCTCTTCCTCATACTCTTCTGACATTCTCTTTTGCAAGGTATGCTCTGAAACTGGCAACTGATATTCTCATAGTATACAATATACTGGAAGTGTTTCCAGCACCTCCTCTTGGAGGTATATCAATGTACTGACAAAATAATTGAGACATTTTAGACTCAAGAGAGAAAAGCATGAACAAGAGTGAATATAAGCATGTTTCCAGATTTATGTGGGAACAAAAGGAAATAAGTTGTAGAAAAAATTGAAGGAACAGAAAAATAATTGCAGAAAAATGTTTCTATGGAAAGCCTAGACTGTGGGCAAAGTGCCAAAGAGAAAAGTGGATTAAAAAAGGAAAAGAATAAGAAAGAAAATCATGGAATGGTTTGGGCTGGAAGGAACCTTAAAGATCATCTAGTTCCAACTCCCCTGCCATGGGCAGGGTCACCTTCCACTAGATCAGGTTGTTCAAAGCCCCGTCCAACCTGGCCTTGAACACTTCCAGGGAGGGGACATCCACAGCCTCTCTGGACAATCTGTTCAATGTCTCACTACCTTCACAGGAAAGAATTCCTTCCTATCTAATCTAAATCTACCATCTTTCAGTTTAAAAGCATTACCCCTCATCCTGTCACTATATTCCCTGACAAAGAGTCCCTCCCCATCTTTTCTGTAGGCCCCCTTTAAGTACTGAGAGGCCACTATAATGTCTTCCTGGAGCCCTCTCTTCTTCAGGCTGAACAACCTCAACTCACCTGGCCTGTCCTCATAAGGGAGGTGCTCCAGACCCCTGATCATCTTCATGGCCCTCCTTTGGACCTGCTCGAGCAGGTCTATGTCCTTCTTATGTTGGGGACCCCAGAGATGAACACAGTACTCCAGGTGGGATCTCACCAGAGTGGAGTAGAGGAGGAGAATCACCTCCCTTGATCTTCTGGTCAGGCTTCTTTTAATGCAGCTCAGGATACAGTTGGCTTTCTGGGCTGCGAGCGCACATTGCTCCCTCATAGTCAGTTTTCTATCCATTAATACCCCCAAGTTCTTCTTGCTAGGGCTGCTCTCAATCCACCTATCGCCCAGCCTGTATTTGTGCTTGGGATTGCCTTGACCCCTGTGCAGGACCTTGCACTTGGCTTTGTTGAACTTCACGAGGTTTGCATGGGTCCATCTCTCAAGCTTGTGAAAGTCCCTCTGGATGGCATCCCTTCTCTCCAGCAGGTTGACTGTACCACAGAGCTTGGTGTCATCAGCGAACTTATGAAATTGATATTTTCCTAACAGAAGAAAGTATACTGAAAAGGGGGATGTCTTTAATTCTGTTTCTACATATGCCACTAGTTCTGCTCACCAAAAATTTATATAAGTTCTCTTTATGGTTTAATTTTATCATCTGGATAAAAGGGACTAAACCAGACAGATCCCCTCCCCCACCCCACTTTCTTCCACTGACCTCAGTGTTTGCCTAGGTATCTTCCTCACAAGTCCTCCTCTTAAGTTTCCCTTCTTAAATATGTTATCACAGAGGTGCAGCCACCGTCGCTAATTTGCTCAAACTTGATGAGAAGCAGGTATGACTTGGAGCCAGGGGAGCTTCTACTAGCTTCTCACGGGGGCCACCACTGTACCTCCCTCCCCCACTACCAAAACTCTGCCACACATGCACAAACCCAGCACAGTAATTTATTTGGCAGTACTACACCATGACCTTTTTAGCCTAACTAATAAATCCATACTTGATTAACAATTCCTTTTTACTGTAGCTGGAGGATTAAGGTAATAAACCCTGTATTTAGTAAAAAGATTTATTCCTTCTGAAAAGACACGGGTCAGGAGATGCAAGGGGAAAGTAGCTGAATAGGAAAAAACTGCAGAAAGTAAACCTGTGAAGAGGTTTGAGTCCAATCTCTGACTTTACTAGAAGTCTTCAGTTTATCAGACCACTCATAGGAAGCGAACAGAATGAATACAGTTCAGGAAAGCAGGAGATGACACTTTTAGCTACAGTCTGAATACTAGGATGTCTTAAACTGAGCTTTCTGCAAGTGGAAATGTTAAAGTCAAATTCTGCAATTTCTGCTCAAAGTAAATAGACTTGTGCAGGTGGTGAAAGTAGAATCCACTGTAAAAACAACGAAAGAAAGTATCTTGGCGTGTGTTCCCCAGTTGGCATCCAGAGTTAACCCAAAGCACAGTAAAGCCCCATTAATCTGAATAATAGACCCCAAAACAAAGTTGACCTCTAGATGAACCTCACAACCAAATATTATCCATTATTGGTGTCTGCTAATTAGTAAAATCTGTATTACCATTAGCATTTATTAATTAGTATCTGATCATTAACAAAATATGTATGCTCACTGGTGAAAAATGTAGCTTAGACAAAATGTAATTAGTAGTGAGGATGAAATGCTGTCAGAATGTGTATCCAACTTCCCTTGTTTAACCTTGTTCAAGGCTGAGTACCCAAGTGTTTGGCCTTGTTAGAAACTTCCTTCGTTCTCCCCCCTGAGCCCTGGCCAAGCTTTGGGTGGAATCCAAGAGGAGTATGAAACCAGATGTTTCTGCCCAAAGAAAAGTGCAAGTCATTCTGACTTGCTGATTTTTTGGTATATAAGGCTGGACCCTCTTGCTGCAACTTTGGATGTCTCACCTATAGGTGGACACACCGCATAGGACTTCCCATTTGCAGGGAAAGGTACTCCAAATCTCCGCTGCAACCAGGGCTCCCCAGCGTCTGCGGATCTGGATGATGGCAACGTATGCAAGTGGTGATGGATCTTTCTTAATCACTATTCTCCCCATCATGTAGTAATGATTAGGTGCATTACCTTGCTTGTTCTTATTTTCTATCATTAACTGTATGTAATAATAATAAAGTGTACTATTCTATATTTTTCTTATTATTTCCTGTATTACTTGCTTATATCCTTTAATTATTAACAGTAAAATAAACCTACTCTTTTCACTCTGATGTCTGAGTTTAATTGACATCCTCGATCAGCAAAACAAATCTATTCTTATTTGATGGAGAAACAACAATAATTACCATTCCTCCTACTATCACACAAAATAATCTGCCCTTCATATTCAAGAAAAAAGGTTAAAGGTATAGTCTATATACTAAACTGGTTGATATAAAAACTGCAATAAAATGTATAAAATTATTCCCAAAGTCTCAGACTGACAGAACAGCAAAACATTTGGATATACTATTTTTCACTTTGTTTCTGAGCTAAACGGTTTTTCTGATGAAGCAAATTTGTTCTCAAGCACTTGTTGGTCAGTAGAGCTCCTATGAACACAATACAGGAACTAAAACTGACACTGAGTAGAGGAGCATGAATATTTGTATATTTCTCATGCGTATTTGGGTGGATTTTGTGCATTTAAGTAAACATATCTTCAGAGAATTTAGCCTATTTCAACATTTTTAAAGGACATTATATACTTCTGATGTGATCCTGAGTATTAAATTTTGAAATCTGACAACTAGGGTCAGTAAAGAACAAGCGAACTTTGTTTACCTTCCATAATGCTGGATCTCTTGCGCATAGAGTTAATTACCCACTATAATTTAAAACAAATGAGTACCTAAAATAATCCTGAAAATCCAGAACAGTACCACAGGTTAGCATTGTGTATATCTAAGATAATATGTTATAAGTGTCAGTCCAGGCATCTTGGAAAATTATATTGGATTTGGACAGTCTCTCAGTCAATATTGAAGGAAGAAGAAATGAACCTGTAACCTAGTGCCAGTGTAGATTATTTTCATAGGCTGTGGAATACAAAAAACATCTAAAAAGCTTTTCAGATGGTAGTCTAGAAACAGCCATGCTAAAAGAAGTGATAGGATAAAAAAGGAGATAGTGTTCCTTTTGCAATCATTTTTCAAAATAAAAGCAGCAAGACTGAACAGTTGCAAGAAAAGAACTTAAAAGATAAAATGGATTTATATATAAATGCTATAATTTTGTAACATTTCTGTGAAAGTCCTAAACTTTATCTGCAAAAATAGTCTTTCACAAAGTTCATCTGTAAAGATCCTTATAGCTGTTTTAATTGAACTTTTAATTAGGCTGCATATATTATTGAAAATGTTTCCACTTTGATTATGTGTAGAAAAGTGTCTCTTTGCCCATGTAAAGAGACCAAATTGGCATTTGCTTCCTATCTCCTTCAGAGCACTGAGATAAGGATAATTGCATTAGTTCCTGTCTAAACGATGTTTCAGACTGAAGCCCTAGGGCCAAAGTACTGGGTCTTAATTGGCTGCACTACCTAGTCTATTCATGTAGACAAATTAAACTCATTACAATATTTTGAAAATGCTTCAACAACAACTTTTAAACACAAAACAAAGAAAAAACCTCTGGAATTCCGCTGAAACTTAAATATAGGCTGTCTTTAGAGAGTCAGATATGGTACTTTGTATAAAATACTGCTTTTGAAAATCAGAGGGGAGGGGAAAATAGTTCTTTTTTATTATTTCTGGATGATTTTGCCATCAAAAATGCCAGTTTCATGCTGTTTTGAACATCAGATTTTTGCATTATGATCACTGTAATGTGCTATTTTTTTCTACAGATCAACTAATTAGCCTATTCATAAGGCAAGTGTCTTGCGGTTATAATAATCTGCACCTGCACACTTGACCACTCCTTTGACGTGATAGTTCTAAAATATGCAAAATATATATAATTCACAATGCTGTCTACTTCTGTGGACTTAGGTTTTGCCAGACAAGTGGTATAGCAAGACATCGTCTTTATATAAAAATCTGGAAAAGGGATTTTTCCTGTTTTTCTTAGAAAACAATTCCTAAGAGATATTTCTGAATATCATAACAGGTAGATTGCACCTAGGCTAATTTTCAGGCATGCATTATCACGATTTTGTTGTTAAGAAGATGACAGGTGACTACTAATCCTGAAAGTCATATGTTTCTCATACAAAGCAGAATAAAAAAATCAGGCTACAAAAAATTATCCTGAGTCTGTTCTGCCCCAGAGAAGTTATTCTCTCCACTAGCTTGTCAGAAAATACTGTGAAAAGTGCCAAAACACAAACAAGAAGGATAAAAAGCACAGTAGCTCAAGAGGAATATTAAATTTGGTTATTAAATCAGTAGGAATAAGCATTCTGGAAAAGAGGTGAAACCCTGAATTACAGCCTTCTTACAGCACCACTGATCTAAAGGTTAACAAGCTGCAATACTCAGAGGACATGTCTTAACAATATGACAAGAAGAGAAAAGTGAATGCATGATCTTAAGCAGAGAACCCTGTTTTCATTAGCTTAGGTTCCTTTAAAAGACATAAGTATAATAAGGTAGGATGGTGGACTTATCTCTTTAAATGAAGTCAGCCAGGTAAACAAGCCTGAACAGAAATGTTCCAGTCATATCAAAGATTTAGCACAACAGTTTTATTTTCTTTTCATTTTCAAGTATGTGGCACTACATATATAAGCAAGCACCATATAGAGAGTTTCAGGTGATTTATCCTTCATTAATTACGTTCATCATCAAGTGCATTGTCTTCTCCTTTAGGTTAACCTGCTTACTAATGATCAAGACTAAGTTTAGACTTCAGCAATATTCCATCAAAATAATTCTTATTGTACTGAAAGGAATTCACTGAGCTAGCCTAACGTCTATTGCTTTTATTTCCAGCACTAACTGCAATGGATGACTCCCAGTAGTGTCTCCCAGAAATGTGTAACTAATCAGTTACACTATGTAACTAACCATTACAATATACTCTTAATACCTTTAAGAGGTATGATTCTTATTCTGCAATTATTGTGGAGAGCTAAACTCAAGCTACTCTGACATGTAAAGCATTCATATTTCAGTTGGCTAATAATAATTAGTCAGTTTGGCAGAAATCTCAGGAGAAAACCAATCCAAGTCCTGCAAAGGCACACATAAAACTCTTCTCACCCCCAGAGCTGATCATGACAATGAGTGGGCAACAGTAAAACTTTTGGGACTGCTATTTCACACCTCTAGTTCCTTTTCCAACTAAAGATCAGATGCAGATCGGTTCAACTTTGATTAATTTCATTTTAATCAAAGATGGACCCAAATTGTCTCCTTCTGTCCTTGTCATTTACCATAAATACATGATATGTAGATAAAACAGTGAAAAGCATGTGTCTTAGACCAAACCTCTGTGACCACCAGTGGTTTTGGATGTGGAGTTTAGCACTTGACAGGTAGGGTTCATAGCATGGTATATTTAAAATATTTAGCCTAAATACTCTATCAGTCTTATATAATTTTCTTTAAAAGATGTAAAATGGTTTAAGAGAACTGACTGAAATGACTTATTTTGTGCATAATGTTTACAAGCATTGAAAGGACTTTAAATGGGCCTATTATTTAAATAAGTGCAAAAAAGTTACAATTATAGTTGAGAAGGGATTCATCTCACCACATTACATTTGTTTAAAAGTTAGGCCTCTAATCTAAGATAGTTATCTATATTCTCTGAAATAAATCAAATGAAGGAGACATACTTTTTTTTTTCAGACATATCTTAACAAGGGGGTTGCATTTCACTAATAAAGACTAAAGCTTAAATTTTGGACAGCAAAGGCTAGGTGAGGTAAACGTCACTATGTAGGCAAAACATACTTGATGGTTATAAAATAATCTTAGAAGGAAACAAAGAAATTAAGGGTGGGTCTATAGCGAAGTAAAAATTTCTCACTGGAAGAAAATCACCATATATCACATTAGTTAGAAAAACTGAACCTTATGAAGAAGAAAAAAATTATAGAAAAAACGTGTATTTAAAGGACTGTATTTAAGAGGTTTAGTTACACTTGCAGATTACTCTTCTACTAAAGAAAATTGGATTTATAGAAATATTTCAAGCAATAAATTAGCTTTTTTAACTGAAGTCTTAGGAAGAGCTTCAAATTATAATTGAAAAGAAATATGGCAATAATTGTATATAATGTAATAATGTTTAATGCAGACTATCAAAAAGATCCCATTCAAAGATAATCATTACGTGACATTCACCAAATCATATACAATGAATGTGATAGCTCTAAACCCTAAAGGAATTACTGTAAAATGGATGACACTGACTCTGATTCCATGGATAGTACCTGCTCTTGAAATAACAAATAAACACTGCAGCCAGGTTTGAGATTTTTATCACTTGTCAGGGGTTTTGGGGTTTTTTTTGCATCTTAAAAAGGCAGCTTCTAAGATCTTTTGACCACCTGAAAATGTCAGAACTTATTTTTTGAGAGGTGGATTTCCATCTTCCTGCTTGCAAAGAAAACTTCTAAATGAAGAAACTTGAAGGTGGATAATCAAAGGCAAATAAATGAAACCCAGTAGTCTCATTAAAACCTCATCATTTTTAATCCAGTCTTTTGATATTAAGGTGCCTCGGTCCTGATTCAAATGTATGTGTGACTGCAACACGAAGCAGAACTTTTTGAGTATTACCTTTCCTTACTTCTGTTATAGCAGACTCAGCAATTCTAAAGGTATCCAATGGAAATAACACAGAGGGGCCTGGGAGTAAGGAGCACTGTATGTTCTAGTGCCTGTTCCTATAGTTGCCCAAGTATTTTAGCCCAGGATTGGGAGTTTTGGAAAGTTAAGCTGTGAATCTCTTCAGGAAACAAAGGGAGTTAAACTACCATTTCCTACATCCTGAATGCTCTACCAACTGAATGATTGCATAAAAGTGAGAAGCTACCATCCCCATGGGATTCAATATGTACATTTGTCCAGATCACACTCTACTATACCTATATCTTCACTGATTTAGGATTTATACATCTTACTAAGGGCTGTGAGCCAGATTCCAAAATACTGAGGATGGCAACCCAGAGCTGAAGACTGTCAGATCTTGACTTCAGTAACCATTTCATCCAAAATTTTGATATGGAAAAAATCAGTACTTGTTAGAGCTTACAGTGGTATGTTAACTGGAATAGATAAAATCTGGTCTTATATTCAAATATAAAAATATTCAGAGAGTTTTGAAGCTGCTATTCATTTGAATTAAAAGGCCTTCAAAAATGAACTGCATCCTCCTGATAATAAGTTCCTTGAAAAACTTCCAATCCTTTTTTTGTGCCAACCAGGCTGGAATTTTAGTAAAACAGAAATTTGATTTAGATTTCTACTTATGTATCAAACAAGGATGGATGTTTAAAATTACATTAAAATAGTGGAAAAGGATAAAAAGTGTGCTGGAAGAACCATCAAGAAATATCAGATTTCCTTGGAAACCAGCAGGTCCTTCTTCCTGATTGCCTCCCAACCTCTCACTGTCAAGTGTATTTGAAAAGCCCTGCCCCTCTCACAAGGGTGGAACTTCTTCCTACAAGAATCTTTCATCTTTCTGTCCTGACACTCTTATACATTATTCAAAAGAGAACAGAGAGAAATTTCTCAGCTAGGAAGAGGAGCATCAGAGTCACCAAAATCTGAACTCTGCACCCAAGTATCAATGGCAATGAACTTATGAACAAGCATGGAGTAAGGGAGGGAAGAAAAGATACAATGGGAGAATGAAAGATTATCTAAAGTGAATGAGAAACAAAGGTGATGAACAGTAAAACAAGGCAGACAACCCCCCCGCAAACTCCATGTAAAAAGCCAAGAGAAAAACCATACAAAACAAACATACATCTTAATTAATACAATGCACATTCTTATAAATAGATAGACTGAATATTCAGTGCAATCCAATACATAAGTGGACTTAAATTACATAAAATGGCAAATACAGCAGGTGGTAAATCAAAAGTAAGGCTATCTGGAAGCATGATTCCAGTGTTTTGTCCCTTTTATTGTCTTTGCCTCTGAAAAGAAACAAGCACTAACTAGTTAGAAAGCAGTGACTGTACTCTATTTTTTTGCTTTTTTTTTTTTTTTTTTTCAGTTGTCAAAAAAAAAGAAATGGGAAAAGAGTCAAATTAGCAGAAGTCAATTGGTTATGTAACACAAAAGCTAAAGTATGCCATTGTAATAACTAAGCATTTTAGGACAGAGATAATATCTGATTGCTATATGAACAACAACAAAACAAATGGGAGCAATATTTAGAGAATTATTCTTGTTTGCCTTTCACTGACACATGCTGTGAGAAGTAAACTACAAGTAAAAACTAAAGGACAATTATCAAGAAGAAATACATTGGATATTCTGGAAAAGAAACTTCACAAAATGTTCTCTCCACAGTAAAGAACTAGAACGTCTCTGGTTTAACAAAACACAGCAGCACAAACACCAAATACCACAATAATTTCTCTCTCATCTTTGACAATTCAAAAGTAGAGCTATCCCAACAGAACATAAGTTCTTTGAGACAGAGCCGAATGCAAGCTTAATATAGATGTATTCGCCCTATTGGACTTTTGTTTTCTTAATTGCAGATTTGACATATAGCTTTACAATACAGAGAGGTGTTATGTTGGACCTTGTTCTCACTAACAAGGATGGGCTGGTGGGGAGTGTGAAGCTCAAGGGGCAGCCTTGGCTGCAGTGACCATGAAATGGAGGAATTCAAGATCCTTAGGTTAGCGAGGAGGGAGCACAACAAGCTCACTGCCCCGGTCATCAGGAGAGCAGACTTTGGCCTTTTCAGAGATCTGCTTGGCAGATTAGCATGAGATAAAGTCCTAGAGGGAAGAGGGGCCCAAGAAAGCTGGTTGATATTCAAGGATCACATCCTCCAAGCTCAGGAGTGGTGCATCTCAAGAAAGAAGAAGTCAAGTAAGAATGCCAGTTAGCCTGCGTGGATGAACAAGGAGCTCCTTGATGAGCTCATACAAAAAAAAGGAAGTCTACAGAGAGTGGAAGCACAGACAGGTAGCCTGTGAGGAATGCAGAGAAATTGTCCAAGCAGTCAGGGATCAGGTTAGGAAGGCCAAAGCCCTAATAGAATTAAATCTGGCCAGGGATATCAACAGCAACAAGAAAAGCTTCTACAGGTACGTTGCTGATAAAAGGAAGACTAGGAAAATGTGGGCCCTCTCCGGAAGGAAACAGGACACTTGGTTACCTGGGACATGGAGAAGACTGAGGTACTCAATGTGTTGTTTAGTCTTCACGGGCAAGTGCTCCAGCCACACCACCAAAGTTGCAGAAGGAAAAGGCAGGGCTAAGTCACTGTCCATCATATTTGAGAAGTTGTGGCAGTCCGGTGAAGTTCGCGCTAACTGGAAAAGGGAAACCATAACCTGGGAAGACCCAGGAAACTACAGGACAGTCAGTGTTACCTCTGTGTCTGACAAGATCATGGAGCAGATCCTCCATGCTAGAGCACATGGAAAATAAGGAGGTGATTGGTGACAGTCAACATGGCTTCACTAAGGACAAATTGTGCCTGACAAATTTGGTGGCCTTTTAAAATGGGATTACAGTGTTGGTGGATAAGGGAAGAGGAACTGACATCATCTACCTGGACTTGTGCAAAGCGTCTGACACTGTCTTGCATGCCATCCTTGTCTCTAGATTGGAGAGACATGGATTTGATGGATGGACCATTCAGTGGATAAGGAATTGGCTGGATGGTCACGCTCAGAGAGTTGCGGTCAATGGCTCAATGTCCAAGTGGAAAATTCTGATGAGTGGCATTCCTCATGGGTCACTGTTGGGACCAGTGCTGTTTAACATCTTTGTTGGTGACATGGACAGTGGGATTGAGTGCACCCTCAGCAAGTTTGAAAATGACACCTAGCTGTGTGGTTGTGCTGGTTTTGTGTGTGTAGTGGGGTTTTGGTAGTGGGGTAGGGGCTACAGAGGTGGACTCCTGTGAGAAGCTTCTCAAAGCTTCCCTAGCTCCAGGTCAGACCTGCCTCTGGCCAAGGCCAAGTCAATTAGTGACGGTGGCTGTGCCTCTGTGATAATGTATTTAAGAATGGGAATCTAGGAGAAGGAGTTGGACTTGTGAGGAGGAGTTCTGAGGGAGATACCTATGTGAACACCAAGGTCAGTGAAAGAAAGGAGGAGGTAAGGCAGGGAGGTGAGCTAGTGCAGAGACACTCCATTGTGGCCTGTGGGAGAGGGCGAGCTGCCCTCCTGCAGCCCATGGAGGTCCACAGTGGAGCAGGTACCAACCTGCAGCCTGTGGAAGACCGCACACCAGAGCAGGCTGTGACTCTGAAGGAAGCCTACGCTGGGGTAATTCATCACTGGGAGGACTGCAACGCTCAGGAGAGACACATGTTAGAGCAGTTCAGGAAGACCTGCCGCCTGTGACAGGGACTCACGCCAGAGGAAGTTCATGAAGGACTCTTTCCTGTGAGAGGGACCCCACGCTGGAGCAGGGGAAGACTGTGAGGACTCCTCCTGAGGAGGAAGGAGCAGCAGAAACAATGTTTCTTGAACTGACCACAATCCCCATTCCCTCCCTCCCTGAACTGCTGGAGGGGAGGAGGTAGAGAAACTGGGAGCAAAGCTGAACCTGGTAGGAAGGGAAGGGGTGGGGGAAAGGTCTTTTTAAGATGTGGTAGCATTTCTCACTGTCCTGCTCTGTTTGATTGGAAAATAAAGTGGTGGTGGTGCCTAAATTAAATTGATGGGTTTTTTCTTCCCCTAACATCTGTCTTTTGTACCTGACCATAACTGGGGAGTTATCCCTTTCCATCCTTATCTCGATCCCAGAGCCTTTTGTTTAATTTTCTCCTTCCCATTCCTGAGGGGGAAGGAATGAGCAAGTGCATAAATACAGGCTGGGTGATGAGTGGATTGAGAGCAGCCCTACAGAAAAGAACTTGGGGGTATTAGTGGATGTAAAACTGACTATGAGCCAGCAATGTGCACTCACAGCCCAGAAAGCCAACCCTATCCTGGGCTGCATCAAGAGAAGTGTGGCCAACAGGTCCAGGGAGGTGATTCTCCCTCTCTACTCCGCTCTCATGAGACACAACCTGTACTGTGTCCAGCTCTGGGGCCCCCAACATAAGAAGGACATAGACCTGCTGGGACAGGTCCAGAGGAGGCCATGAAGATGACCAGGGGCCTGGACCACCTCCTTTATGAGAACAGGCTGAGAGAGTTGGGGTTGTTCAGCCCAGAGAAGAGAAGGCCCCAGGGAGACCTTATAGCAACCTTCCAGTACTTAAAGGGGGCCTACAGGAAAGATGGGGAGGGACTCTTTATCAGGGAGTGTAGTGATAGGACAAGGGGTAATAGTTTTAAACTGAATGAGTGTGGATTTAGATTAGATCTAAGGAAGAAATTCTTTCCTGTGAGGGTGGTGAGACACTGGAACAGGTTGTCCAGAGAAGTTGAGGATGTTCCCTCTCTGGAAGCGTTCAAAGCCAGGTTGGATGGGGCTTTGAGCATTCTGATCTAGTGG